>NW_024035599.1:0-3500 GCF_002237135.1 Teleopsis dalmanni | reverse complement strand
AGTGTTCAGTGGCGAGCCCATCAATATCCCTGCCAGCTCTGTTTGAAGTTCTGTCACCCCAGCTGCTATGATATGCATTTAAATCGCCCGCTAAGAAAGTAGGTGTCTCGTTGTTGAGGATAACCTCAAGTTCATTAGGGAGAATTTGCAAACTCGGTGGCCTGTATGCTGACACAAAATTTATATTACCAAGTTGGCTTTCAACCAGTACAGATGTTGTTTCGAGCGATTGTTGGTTGCAAATTGTAGCATGATGTTTAATGCCATATTTAATCACGATGGCTGTGCCACCACCTCTTCTTGAGTTTCTGTCTGATCTGTAAACAACATAATTGGGAATTTTAAAATGGATAGCAGGTTTCAGAAATGTTTCTTGGATCAACATAATGTCAATTACAAAATCATGCAGGAATTGGATGACCTCATGTTTCTTGTTAATAATGGAATTGGCATTCCACGTCACAATTTTAAGTCGATATGATGACAAACTCATTAAGAAGCTAGGGTTGGCACTAAACTTTGTAACAAGGACTCCATCATAGTTTTCATCATTGTACTAAGTTGTATCTGCATATTATTTAAAAGCTTCTCCATATGGGAGGTTAGCAAGTGGGAATTGGACGAAACTTGCTCAGCTGTACTTCCCTTCTTCAAAGCATCGGCATAAGAAATTGAAGGCTGCACTTTAGAACTGACCGTAGAAATTGGTGTGGAGCCATTCTTTTTCTTCAGCATTTGCGGAGCGCAAGGGCATCCTCTATAGTTGGCTGGGTGGCCACCACCACAGTTCGAACAAATCGGGGCAACATCGCGTGGTTTTGTACATTGTTGGTGATGGTGTGAGCCCTCACACTTAACACACTTTGGTGTGGCTCTACAGTTAGTAGCGACATGCCCGAACTGCTGACAGTTATGACATTGTGGGGGACCTTTTAGAGGGCGCTGGGCTTCAATAATCACCTTTAAATGACAAATACTGGAAACATTATATATGTTCTTCTGGTCAGCTGGCAGTCTGATTTTAACTAAATTGCTGGCAGCTTGTCTAGTTTTCAAAAAATGGCATTCAAAGATACTAAATCCTTGGCCTGCAAGATCTTCTTTAATATCATCTATACTCTGACCCTCTAAACCTCTAATTATTATATTGAGGTGTTTTTCGTCAGGAAGAAAGTGGGTGTGAAATGGCTCACTAATCTCATTTAGATATCTTGTTATCTTGCGATGGTCATCTATGGTGGCAGGAGTTATTTGTATGCCCAAACGGACCTTCTTTGCCTCGCTAAAATTAATGTTTCTTGTTAAAAATTGCTTGACTAAAGAGTTCCACGTGTTGGTTCGACGGAGTACAATAGGTACAACTTTGCCTACTTTCTTATTTGAGGTTACAGGTTGTAAAAGATTTCGATTCGTTATATTGTCAGAAACAATACCATTAGTATGGATGTTTTCAGGCGTAGAGATCCGCTCAGGAGTTGGGAATTGAGAATTTCCTGTTGAAATTGACTTGACTGCTGTTGAATTTGGTGCTGTTTTAGGAAGTCTTTTCTTTACAACTGATTTCACCTGTTTGGTCGATTTGACTTTTGGATTATATTTCGGGAAATCAATTTCAGTATCTTCAATCTTAAAAGGGTCAGGCTCCGCAACAGAAATTTCTTTCTCCATTTCTTCCTCATTAGAACCAGCGGAGTCATGGGGGGAGCTAACTGGAGAAGGCGGTGAAACTTTCTTCCTTTTATTATTATTTAATTGATTACCAGTAGCTACTGGGTTTTTTAGCTTCAATTGTTTTTCCAAATCAGAATACCGGTCCTGGAGCATTTGAAATTGCTGCCTAAGTTTGATATAGTTGGCTTGTAGAATTTCATTGAATTTTTTAAGTTCAAAGAGTTCCTTCACACTGATGTTGACCATTTCAGTTGTGATTTCACTATTAGCCTGTAGAGGGATATCAGGGGGCTCTGATATATCTACTTCATTAACCTTTTCAGACATGGTGTCACTAGTTCTTCTCTAACTGTTGTTCCAATAAAGTAAATATCCAATTGTACCTCCCACTTGGGAGGGCCCTTAAAATCTTGAGTTGTTCTTGAGTTCTTAGGGAGCTCGTAAACTTAATTGTCAAAAGTATTTAATATCTTTTCTGTGAATTAATAGAGTAGGAAATTTGAAACTTCTGTCAAAAAAATTTAAATTTAATTTTTAATAAAATTTTTTCCAGCACAGAAAAAATTGAAACACAACTTCCTAATGACAAATCCCAAGCATTTTTCATGCATTCAAATAACAATAAAAAATATGCTTGTAAAGAGCATATATTTTAGTTAACAATATTTGTCATGCATGCAAAAAATAAAAAATGCTTGAAAAGAGCATATTTTTATAGTTGTCAACAGCATTTGTAGTATTGACAACTAACAAGGAAAATAGCTTCTTATTTATGTCACAGAATACCAAAACCTTTACAGCAGTCAATGTTTGACAAGTTTATAAAGTGCACAGAATAGGTCCGTAAATATCGTTTAACAATCAGCTTTGATTAAAATTTTGGTGTCATATTACATACCTTTAGTTACTTTAAACCATGTCCTATAATTTAAGGGTTAAGATTATGGAATTAATTATACAAATAAGATTATGTTTTAGATTATGTCTTTTCTTTCGAGTATTAAACACTCTAGTCAGACAAATATTTTATAAATATAACACTTGCGCATATGCAACAAAAATTTATTTATTTTGAATTCTTCTCATTTAGGGCAGAGTAGGGTACGGGAAGGGTGGTAGTATGGAAAAAATTGAAAGTTTATATTTTTCAACTTTTCGTTTAATTCAAAAAGTTGTACGCAATTGCAACAATATTTTTTTTTCTCCAATTTAAAAAAAACTTTTTCAAGTGTGAAACCATTTGTTGTATATTTACTAACAGGGGCAAGAGGAACATAAAAAACATTAATTTTCCAACAATATTAAAGTTTTTCAATTGTTGAGGTTGTTTTGTTTTCAATTTTGTTTGTTTTTTGTTTTCAATTTTTTTTTTGCAACTTTTTGTTTTAATTTTTTGTTGTTATTGAGTTTTTTTTTTCTCTCTCACTGCAATTTTATTTTTTTCTCAGCAATTTTTGCGGTTCATGATTTGTTGTGTTTGTTATTGAAACAGACATTTTTATAATTAAAGTTTTGCACATACAATGTTAGGATATTGCTGCCAGCAGTTAAATCAAACGAAAACTAACAACTTTGTAATGAAACAGTAGGTGGTACTATCATATTAATATGTAGTGAAAAAATATACAAAACAAAAAAATTTTTAAAAAAAAAAAAATAATAAAATTTTATTATTAATCAAATTTGAAAGTTAGTACAATTTTAAAATTATATCAAAAAGTTCTTATATCTTATGTTGAAGCTGTTTTGCGCTTTTCAAAACCCTACTTTACACCTTGACTAGATTATTGTTTATCACTTCATCAGACTAAGCAATAATTAACCTCAGA
>NW_024035598.1:0-3500 GCF_002237135.1 Teleopsis dalmanni | reverse complement strand
CTAATATTGATGATGTATATAGCACTAGAGATCAGCAATGTGGACTTTCTCTTTTTTGACTTCCCTACCTTTCTCTGCTTTTTTGGCCTTCTTCACTTTTGTCTCTTACCAACCTTGTCTATTCTCTAACCAACGGGGGCCTCAACCTCTGGCTTTTTTTTTTTTTTTTTGTTTTTTTTTTTTGGATTAGGAGAAAAGCATCGAAAGCCTAAGTCAGTGTAGGACTTTAACCCACTAAAAACTCCTCTCGTCCGTACGGGTCACCCTTCTGGAATCACCGTAAAGTATAACATCAGAAGGCCGTATTGAGCATTAAGCTCACCCTATATTTAAAGTTGAGCGTGAAGCTCATACTTCGTTAGTCTTATTCATTCTTCAGCGCAGCGAAACGCTGTTCTGTCCACTAATTTGGAATTTTACTTCCGTCACCTATAGTTTTGTAAGTCAGTCTTACGTCTGTATTGCTAGTGTTATTGACTGCCGTTGCTGTTGTTGTCCATAGCTGTGTTTTGCAGGTCTGGTACTTGAGGTTGTGGATGACGCTCTCGTTGTTGTTGCTGAAGGGCTTTACGCTCTCTTTCTGCATCTTGTAATTTGCGCATTATTGTGTTAGCAAACCATTTAACTGCATTCCATTTTTCATTCGACGAACACATTTCGCTTACTAGGTTTTCGATTGCTGGTGGTCGTCCTATGGTTTCTTGTAGTATTTGGCGTTCTTCAATAAATCTTGTGCAGCTGAAGGCAACATGCTCTGCACTTTCTACTTCATTCGGGCAACTTGGGCAGATAGGGCTGTCGGCCACATTGAATCTGTGTAGATAATGCAAAAAGCAACCATGTCCGTATCTGGGTGAGATTGTACTCCAGCTCTCCATGGGGTCTTGTGAACCATACCTCGATGTTTGGGATTAATGCATAGGTCCATCGGCCATTGAGGGAGTCTTCCCATCTTTGCTGCCATTCTCGCAATGATTGCGCACGTTCAATAGTTCTTTCTTCTTGAGATGGCTTTACACCTTGCGTGTGATACAGCCGGCCTAACTCGTTTGCACGTATAGTTACTGGAATCTTTCCGGCGATAACACAGATTGCGTCATTGGATACTGTGCGGTATGCGCACGCTACTCGTAGTGCGCTGCGTCGATGAGCCCTTGCAACGTGCTGGATGTTGCTATCTGTAGCATTTGCCCATATTGGAGCCGAGTATAGTATTATCGAATCTGTTACCAATGATAATAGCCGCCGTCTTTCACCTTGTGGACCACCTATATTTGGAAGTATTCTTGCCAATGCGCCATTAACCTTCTCAGCCTTGTCACTCACTGCTAAGAGATGTTGCTTGTAGCTAAGCCTCGAGTCAATCAAGACGCCCAAGTATCTTATTGCCTCTTGTGATTTTATTTCGCACTCGCCAATGCACAGAGTCATTTCTTCCTTTTTTCTACGGCCACTAACCAGTACTAATTCCGTTTTTTGTGCTGCTAGTTCAAGTCCGGCTTTATTAAGCCAGTGTTGCACTCTCGCCGCAGCATCATTGCATTTGGCTTCTAATACATCAAGGTGCTTGTCTACTACCACCAGTGCAATATCATCCGCATATCCAACGATTGTCGCTTTATCGGGAAGCTGGAGTTGCAGCACGCCATCGTACATAGCATTCCATAGCGTTGGATCCAGGACTGACCCTTGTGGTACACCACCTGTAATTTTATAGCATTTCATGCCTCTATCTGTCTGGTACTGCAATGTTCGCTCGCTGAAATAGCTACTGATTATGCGTAGAAGGTAGTCGGGAACGCAGTATCTTTCTAAAGCCAACAGGATATTATGCCACTTTGCCGAGTTAAAGGCATTTCTCACGTCCAGTGTAATAACTGCGCAGTATTTCATTCGGGTGTAACCGCCGCTGCATGCAACTTGCGCTATGGACGTTACTTTTTGAAAACCATACTGCATATCAGACAGGCCGTTGTTGTTTTCAAGGTATTCTTGAAGTCGATCACAGATTAAACGTTCTAAGACCTTTCCCGCTGTGTCCAGCATACACAGAGGTCTGTATGACGAAGGTTGATCAGGAAACTTTCCTGGTTTAAGAAGAAGTACTAAGCGTTGCAGTTTCCATTGTGATGGGAAGACTCCTTCTCTTAAGCAAGCATTATATATATCAGCGAACAGTTGTGGGTTTTTTCGTACCGCTGCTTTGAAAGCGACATTGGGAACTCCATCTGGCCCCGAGGCTTTATTGTCGTGTATCCGGCACAGCGTGTTGATCACTTCCTCTGCTGTTATTGTCAGTATACTGTCCTGCTCGATTTGTGCGTACTCTTGCATTATCACTTCCTCTTGTGGGGGGAAGAGTGTAAGCACGATTTGCTCTAGCAGGATAGGGCAAGTTGGTTGAGGGGCTCTCTGGCCTTTTACCTTTCGCATTACTGTTTTATAAGCCAATCCCCAAGGATCGACATCGGTACTATCACGTAGTGGCGTAAAACAACGGACTTTACTTTGCTGGATTGCTCGTTTAAGGTCGCGTTTTCGTGTACAAAACTCGGTGTACTGCTCTTCAAAATCTGGCCGTCGTCTTGCTCGTTGCGCTCTTCTTCTTGCTGTTATGCACGCTCTACGCAGGCTGGCTATTTGATCTGTCCACCAATATGCGGGTTGTCTTTTGCCATTGTATCTGCATCTGGGCATCGATGCATCACATGCGATGTTTATTTGGTTCGCCAGTTGTGTTGCCATTTCTTCTGCAGTAGTGATTTCGATTTCCACATCTTGCCACATAACATCGAAAGCTTCGGCATCAAAGACTGATCTCTTCCATTTCCTTTGCGCGATTAAGTTGTATTGTGTGTGCGATCTTGTTTTGCTTGTGTCGAGCATTATTGCTTGATGGTCACTGTGCGTGTATATTGACTCATCTACTCTCCATCTTGTGCGGTTTGCCGTGATGCTATCGGAAAAGGCTAAATCTATTATCGAATGTCCTCTAATACAAGCGAACGTGTATACGCCAGGTGTATTCAGCAAAACCAGATTCATGGCAGCGAAGGTTTCTTCAACTATCTTTCCTCGTTTATCTGTGTACCGGCTGCCCCATGTTCGTGACCATGCATTAAAATCACCAGCAATGATTATAGGGCGCTTTCCTCTTAGCTCATTTTCTAATGAACACATCATTTGAGCGAAATAATCAATTGACCATCTTGGTGGTGCGTAGCAGCTCACATAGTACACGTCATTCTGTTTCACCCATACGTAACCTCTGCCAGGAGCTGTTATCTTGCTTTGTAAAGCTTTGTTATTTGTCACCCAGATCGCCGCTTGTTTCTCTGAATCTGTAATCCAGTAATGTGAGTGTATATCTTCGTACGGTTCCGAGAGTAAGACCATGTCAATATTGTTCTCTGCTACAGTTTGCCACAGTAAATTTTGTGCAGCTTTACAATGGTTGATGTTTAATTGTAGTATCTTCATGCCTTGATTTTCTGTAATGC
>NW_024035597.1:0-3501 GCF_002237135.1 Teleopsis dalmanni | reverse complement strand
TTTCAAAATATGTCATTCCGTCACTATTTATTGACAGAATATAATGAAATGGCGCACTGTTGCGCACAATTAATTTCACATGTGTAAGGGTTTTAAAAAGTTCCGGTATAAAACATTA
Source organism: Teleopsis dalmanni (assembly GCF_002237135.1). NCBI lineage: Eukaryota > Metazoa > Arthropoda > Insecta > Diptera > Diopsidae > Teleopsis > Teleopsis dalmanni. The sequence goes on along the minus strand of NW_024035597.1, from coordinate 3,383 downwards.
AGAATCGAATAATACATAATTGAGTTATTAACAAACATGCAGGACAAAAATAATTCTGAATTTAGTTGTGTGGACTGCGTAACACAATTCAAAATATGTCATTCCGTCACTATTTATTAACAAAATATAATGAAATGGCGCACTGTTGCGCACACTAATTTTTTATGTATAAAGGTTTTAAAAAGTTCCGGTATAAAACATTAAAAAATGAATAACATATAATTGAGTTATTAACAAACATGCATTACAAAAATAATTCTGAATTTAGTTGTGTGGACCGCGTAACACATTTCAAAATATGTCATTCCGTCACTATTTATTGACAGAATATAATGAAATGGCGCACTGTTGCGCACAGTAAATTTTCATGTATAAGGGTCTTAAAAAGTTCCGGTATAAAACACTAAAAAACGAATAATACATAATGGAGTTATTAACAAACATGCATGACAAAAATAATTCCCAACTTAGTTGTGTGGACTGCGTAACACATTTCAAAATATGTCATTCTTTCACTATTTATTAACAGAATATAATGAAATGGCGCACTGTTGCGCACAATAAATTTCACATGTATAAGGGTTTTAAAAAGTTCCGGTATAAAACATTACCAAATGAATAATACATAATTGAGTTATTAACAAACATGCATGACAAAAATAATTCCCAACTTTGTTGTGTGAACTGCGTTACACATTTCAAAATATGTCATTCCGTCACTATTTATTAACAGAATATAATGAAATGGCGCACTGTTGCGCACAATAAATTTCACATGTATAACGGTTTTAAAAAGTTCCGGTATAAAACATTAAAAAATGAATAATACATAATTGAGTTATTAACAAACATGCATGACAAAAATAATTCTCAATTTAGTTGTGTGGACTGCGTAACACATTTCAAAATATATAATTCCGTCACTATTTATTAACAGAATATAATGAAATGGCGCACTCTTGCGCACAATAAATTTTCATGTATAAGCGTTTTAAAAAGTTCCGGTATAAAACATTAAAAAATGAATAATACATAATTGAGTTATTAACAAACATGCATGACAAAAATAATTCTCAATTTAGTTGTGTGGACTGCGTAACACTTTTCAAAATATGTCATTCTGTCACTATTTATTAACAGAATATAATGAAATGGCGCACTGTTGCGCACAATAAATTTCACATGTATAAGGGTTTTAAAAAGTTCCGGTATAAAACATTAACAAATGAATAATACATAATTGAGTTATTAACAAACATGCATGACAAAATTAATTCCCAACTTAGTTGTGTGGACCGCGTAACACATTTCGAAATATGTCATTCCTTCACTATTTATTGACGGAATATAATGTATAATATAGAATATAATATATAATATAACTGTTGCGCACAATAAATTTCACATGTATAAGGGTTTTAAAAAGTTCCGGTATAAAACATTAAAAAATGAATAATACATAATTCAGTTATTAACAAACATGCATGACAAAAATTATTCCCAACTTTGTTGTGTGGACCGCGTAACACATTTCAAAATATGTCATTCCGTCACTATTTATTAACAGAATATAATGAAATGGCGCACTGTTGCGCACAATAAATTTCACATGTATAAGGGTTTTAAAAAGCTCCGGTATAAAACATTAAAAAATGAATAATACATAATTGAGTTATTAACAAACATGCTTGACAAAAATAATTCTCAACTTTGTTGTGTGGACCGCGTAACACATTTTAAAATATGTCATTCCGTCACTATTTAATAACAGAATATAATGAAATGGCGCACTGTTGCGCACAATAAATTTCACATGTATAAGGGTTTTAAAAAGTTCCGGTATAAAACATTAAAAAATGAATAATACATAATTGAGTTATTAACAAACATGCATGACAAAAATAATTCACAACTTAGTTGTGTGGACTGCGTAACACATTTCAAAACATGTCATTCCTTCACTATTTATTGACAGAATATAATGTATAATATAGAATATAATATACAATTTAACTGTTGCGCACAATAAATTTCACATGTATAAGGGTTTTAAAAAGTTCCGGTATAAAACATTAAAAAATGAATAATACATAATTGAGTTATTAACAAACATGCATGACAAGAACAATTCTCAATTTAGTTGTGTGGACTGCGTAACACATTTCAAAACATGTCATTCCTTCACTATTTATTGACAGAATATAATGTGTAATATAGAATATAATATATAATATAACTGTTGCGCACAATAAATTTCACATGTATAAGGGTTTTAAAAAGGTTTGGTATAAAACATTAAAAAATGAATAATACATAATTGAGTTATTAACAAACATGCATTACAAAAATAATTCCCAACTTTGTTGTGTGGACTGCGTAACACTTTTCAAAATATGTCATTCCTTCACTATTTATTAACAGAATATAATGAAATGGCGCACTGTTGCGCACAATAAATTTCACATGTATAAGGGTTTTAAAAAGTTGCGTTATAAAACATTAACAAATGAATAATACATAATTAACAAACATGCATGACAAAAATAATTCCCAACTTTGTTGTGTGGACTGCGTAACACATTTCAAAATATGTCATTCCGTCACTATTTATTAACAGAATATAATGAACTGGCGCACTGTTGCGCACAATAAATTTCACATGTATAACGATCTTAAAAAGTTCCGGTATAAAACATTAAAAAATGAATAATACATAATTGAGTTATTAACAAACATGCATGACAAAAATAATTCTCAACTTAGTTGTGTGGACCGCGTAACACATTTCAAAATATGTCATTCCGTCACTATTTATTGACAGAATATAATGTATAATATAGAATATAATATATAATATAACCGTTGCGCACAAAAATTTCACATGTATAAGGGTTTTAAAAAGTTCCGGTATAAAACATTAAAAAATGAATAATACATAATTGAGTTATTAACAAACATGCATGACAAAAATAATTCTCAACTTAGTTGTGTGGACCGCGTAACACATTTCAAAATATGTCATTCCTTCACTATTTATTAACAGAATATAATGAAATGGCGCACTGTTGCGCACAATAAATTTCACATGTATAAGGGTTTTAAAAAGTTCCGGTATAAAACATTACCAAATGAATAATACATAATTGAGTTATTAACAAACATGCATGACAAAAATAATTCCCAACTTTGTTGTGTGAACTGCGTTACACATTTCAAAATATGTCATTCCGTCACTATTTATTAACAGAATATAATGAAATGGCGCACTGTTGCGCACAATAAATTTCACATGTATAACGGTTTTAAAAAGTTCCGGTATAAAACATTAAAAAATGAATAATACATAATTGAGTTATTAACAAACATGCATGACAAAAATAATT
>NW_024035596.1:0-3503 GCF_002237135.1 Teleopsis dalmanni | reverse complement strand
TATCTTAACGAAAAGTCATTTCTAAAGATTAAATAATGACAAATTTCAGAGATCTGTGAAAAACTAAATCTATTAATCCATTGACTAATTTCAATACTCGTAAAAGTTTTTATTCAAAAGTAATAAATACTTTCCAGAAGAAAAATGTTTCATTTGTTATAAAAATTGTTACAGGATTTACAGCCGATTTCTTTAATGGCAGAAAAACTTTAAGCTTAGTTGGCCTGACTTCAATATGTGAATATATTATTACTTTTAATCTGTCCAAAACTTAGAACTCATAAAAGTCTCATCGTACTCTATTTATCAGTGAATAGGCTGGATATTTTTAAAAGTTGTTTCTAAAAAAATTACTTCTTTTGAATAGGTATGACTTAGAATTACAAAAACTAGGAAAGATGTTAAAGGATTAATTAAACATCATTCTATTCCTTTAAAAACAGGAACAGGAACAGAAATAGAAATGGCATTTGTTATTATGTGTACAAAGTTATGGTAATGTAATAATTGACCCAGAACTATTTTCCAAAAGAGGTAAATATAATTTAGAAATGACAATTACTGACAAGCTCTGAGTTATTGGTAGTGTTTTTCAGGCTAATTGGTGAACATTTTTTTTGTTGTTAAAGAATAAAAATTAAGAAAAAGAAATCACAATTTAATTTCACATTAGTTTTTATTTTTTTAATCCATATTTCGACTTTAGTCTAAAGCCAACATCAGGAAACTGAACAATATATTAAAATACTAATCAACATATTAATACGTAATGGTGAACAAAAGCATATATGTATACATATGTACATACATTTATTATTCTATTCTTTATATTTATTGAAATATTAAAAATAAAGGATCAAAATATTTATTTATTCACAACTATAACAAATGTATTTTATTTTAAAATAATAATAATATTGACTCAAAAGTCCACAAAAAAACTTTCAAATAAATTTATTATTTAGTTTTCAAATGTTTAAGAAAATAACTTAATTATATCTTAACGAAAAGTCATTTCTAAAGATTAAATAATGACAAATTTCAGAGATCTGTAAAAAAGTAAATCTATTAATCTATTGACTAATTTCAATACTCGTAAAAGTTTTTATTCAAAGTAATAAATACTTTCCAGAAGAAAAATGTTTCATTTGTTATAAAAATTGTTACAGGATTTACAGCCGATTTCTTTAATGGCAGAAAAACTTTAAGCTTAGTTGGCCTGACTTCAATATGTGAATATATTATTACTTTTAATCTGTCCAAAACTTAGAACTCATAAAAGTCTCATCGTACTCTATTTATCAGTGAATCGGCTGGATATTTTTAAAAGTTGTTTCTAAAAAAATTACTTCTTTTGAATAGGTATGACTTAGAATTACAAAAACTATGAAAGATGTTAGGGATTAATTAAACTTCATTCTATTCCTTTAAAAACAGGAACAGAAATAGAAATGGCATTTGTTATTATGTGTACAAAGTTATGGTAATGTAATAGTTGACCCAGTACTGTTTTCCAAAAGAGGTAAATATAGTTTAGAAATGACAATTACTGACAAGGTCTGAATTATTGGTAGTGTTTTTCAGGCTAATTGGTGAACATTTTTTTTGTTGTTAAAGAATAAAAATTAAGAAAAAGAAATCACAATTTAATTTCACATTAGTTTTTATTTTTTTAATCCATATTTCGACTTTAGTCTAAAGCCAACATCAGGAAACTGAACAATATATTAAAATACTAATCAACATACTAATACGCAATGGTGTACAAAAACATAAATGTATACATATATACATCCATTTATTATTCTATTTATTATATTTATTGAAATATTAAATAAAGGATCAAAATATTTATTTATTCACAACTATAACAAATGTATTTTATTTTAAAATAATAATAATATTGACCCAAAAGTCCACAAAAAAACTTTCAAATAAATTTATTATTTAGTTTTCAAATTTTTAAGAAAATAGCTTAATTATATCTTAACGAAAAGTCATTTCTAAACATTAAATAATGACAAATTTCAGAGATCTGTAAAAAACTAAATCTATTAATCTATTGACTAATTTCAATATTCGTAAAAGTTTTTATTCAAAAGTAATAAATACTTTCCAGAAGAAAAATGTTTCATTTGTTATAAAAATTGTTACAGGATTTACAGCCGATTTCTTTAATGGCAGAAAAACTTTAAGCTTAGTTGGCCTGACTTCAATATGTGAATATATTATTACTTTTAATCTGTCCAAAACTTAGAACTCATAAAAGACTCATTGTACTCTATTTATCAGTGAATCGGCTGGATATTTTTAAAAGTTGTTTTTAAAAAAATTACTCCTTTTGAATAGGAATGACTTAGAATTACAAAAACTAGGAAAGATGTTAAGGGATTAATTAAACTTCATTCTATTCCTTTAAAAACAGGAACAGGAACAGAAATAGAAATGGCATTTGTTATTATGTGTACAAAGTTATGGTAATGTAATAGTTCACCCAGTACTGTTTTCCAAAAGAGGTAAATATAGTTTAGAAAAGACAATTACTGACAAGGTCTGAATTATTGGTAGTGTTTTTCAGACTAATTGGTGAACATTTTTTTTGTTGTTAAAGAATAAAAATTAAGAAAAAGAAATCACAATTTCATTTCACATTAGTTTTTATTTTTTTAATCCATATTTCGACTTTAGTCTAAAGCCAACATCAGGAAACTGAACAATATATTAAAATACTAATCAACATACTAATACGCAATGGTGTACAAAAACATAAATGTATACATATATACATCCATTTATTATTCTATTTATTATATTTATTGAAATATTAAATAAAGGATCAAAATATTTATTTATTCACAACTATAACAAATGTATTTTATTTATTATTTTAAAATAATAATAATATTGACCCAAAAATCCACAAAAAAACTTTCAAATAAATTTATTATTTAGTTTTCAAATTTTTAAGAAAATAACTTAATTATATCTTAACGAAAAGTCATTTCTAAACATTAAATAATGACAAATTTCAGAGATCTGTAAAAAACTAAATCTATTAATCTATTGACTAATTTCAATATCCGTAAAAGTTTTTATTCAAAAGTAATAAATACTTTCCAGAAGAAAAATGTTTCATTTGTTATAAAAATTGTTACAGGATTTACAGCCGATTTCTTTAATGTCAGAAAAACTTGAAGCTTAGTTGGCCTGACTTCAATATGTGAATATAATATAACTTATAATCTGTCCAAAACTTAGAACTCATAAAAGACTCATCGTACTCTATTTATCAGTGAATCGGCTGGATATTTTTAAAGTTGTTTTTAAAAAAATTACTCCTTTTTAATAGGTATGACTTAGATTTACAAAAACTAGGAAAGATGTTAAGGGATTAATTAAACTTCATTCTATTCCTTTAAAAACAGGAACAGGAACAGAAATAGAAATGGCATTTGTTATTATGTGTACAAAGTTATGGTAACGTAATAGTTGACCCAGTACTG
>NW_024035595.1:0-3504 GCF_002237135.1 Teleopsis dalmanni | reverse complement strand
ATAATTGCAGATACACGATTACGCAACTTTTTCGGCAAGGTCAAAGCGTAGTCTAGTACTTTGATATGGTTTTCCTTTATTGCGGTCTCACAATTTTTTTCGATGCTGTCCAAAAATTCTCTCCAGTTTTCGGTTTCCATTTTAGTTCCCACCTACACACTCTACTTCACTCCAAATTATTTCAAGACGTAATGTTGTGTTAATTAAAAAACGCATAAATAAAAAATTATAAAAATGTAAAATTACAAAAACTTCAATAAAAATAATTACATTTAATATGAAATATAATTTTACTTTTTAAACATATTTTATTTGTATTTTTTCCAAAGTCAAAGAAAACTTGTTTTTCTATTGTTATGGCAATGTGCTTTATACAAAATGCGCAAGAAACAGGGTTGATTTTATTGAAGGATACTTAAAGTGCAGAGCTTTAAGCTTTGCAAGTCTTCGTTTCCAGTTTAGTCAAGACACGCACCAGCTATTCATACTGCTCCAAAGCTCTTTTCATCCTTTTGCGGTAGTCCTCAGAAAGATTTCTTTATTTAATTTCGAAAAAGTGTTTCCTTCCATGACATTTAATACCATAAAGCACACAGACCAATCTAAAAAGAAGCTTTTGTAACTATCCAGTGATTCCCAAATCATTTTAAAAAATTCCTGATATCACATAAAATTTAAATAATTTATGTTATAAATAAAAAAAGATATCATTTAATTTTCGAATTATAACATATACTTGTTTTTTCACGAATATATTTTTTTACTTCAAATCTTTTAACGTGAAAGACGATAAAAGTGTATGAATCTTGTTATATATTAATCCCTTATTACTAGACCAGAAACCTCTCTAACAATAGAACGTGAACTGTGGATATGACTTTCAACTTAATTTGGATTCGTAAATCCATTATACAGCGAAATCATAAAGGAAGCCAAAAAGATTGTGTGAAATCAATAATTAATGAATTATTAATAAAGAGTTTCCAAAAGAGTTTGACTATTCATTGTAATGGAAAACTCTTATCTGCAAAAGATGGACTACAATAATAAAATTTAAAAATAATTTTCTTAAAAAATTATAAATACAACAAATAACAAAACAAGATCAGTTAGTGATAAATCAATATATTCATATTTCTATGTACCAGAGGCGAGGCGTCAAATGGCTCAGAGTGTTCACTGAACACCTTAACAAAGCTTCCTTTTTAGATCTTTTTTTTTATTAGGTAAATAATCTCGCTATTTTGTTACTTAACATTTTTTATAATAGCTGTTCCAAACATAAACACAAAACGTACAATACAAACAAAATCACACATATGTTAGTTACACCCAACATTACTTATAATTAATATAAGAGAAAACACATTCCTATTAAAATATACTAAGGTTCAGAATAAAAACTGCACCGCGCTGCTTACAAAGCATGCAAATGAAATAACATTCACATTGGGACTATGTTCAATATTGAATACACAACACAAAACATACAAACAAATATAAAAATAATAGAGAAAACACGCCCTGCATATTACGTACATATTTGTACGTAAAATAATCATAACTCTTAAATTAATGCGTGCGAGAGGTTCAATAAAAAAGTGAACCTCCAATGTTATGCAAAGTAAATACAAAAGAGAATAGAATTGACTGAGTGAAAATCGCTTTACATTTGACGAGAGGTTCAATCGACCAAATTGAACCCCAAGTTCATAAAAAGCGTGCAAATATAATCAAAGTCACGGTTGCCGTTTTATATGGGCAAATGGTTAAAAAAAAAAATGAACCGCTCATAGTAAATACAAAGTAAAAGAGTAAATGAATGCATGACAGTGTCTTACTCTTATGTTGAGGTTGAAAATAAACCCAAAATAAAGCCATTATTGTAATTTTATACTAGCAAATATAAAAGTAAAGAAAAAAATTAAAGAAATTTGAAGTGAAAAATAATATTTAGAAATGGATAAATGTGTGATTAAAGATTTGATTCAGATATCTTTTCTTAAACGATCTTTTGAAAAAAAGATTCATTTTAATTCATAAAATGAATAGACCAACTCCAGATATGTGGAATTTGGTACCTGATGTAAAAATGTCGAAAACTGTGGTGGTAAGTCGACGTTTTCCTACAGCTATTTACCATAAAAACTAGTGGATCACAGGCTGCGAACATTTAAATAAATTGTTTTGATGGTCTTGTATGCTATTTGCTTGTGGAAAGGACAAAACTCAGGAGTAGGGGGAATATGTTATAGTTGGAATTCTGTTTTGATCAAATTGTGTTCACCTAGCCAAAAAACTAACGTCACGCTACTGCTAAGTACATACATATATAGTGTATTGGTTACTACAGTATTTTCTATAAAAAAAGGCAAGCTTTATGATAACTTGAGTGGAAAAGCTAACATAGGTACATCGAAATGATTTTTATAGGTATATGTAAAAACTAGGCTAAAATACATTCGTTTGATATATAAAATACATTCTTTTAACTAAGCTCTGCTTTTTTCACACAATATCAAATGCAACTCCAATATAGGTGCTCCTCCGCTTTTCCAACATTTCAATACGTCGTTTACAAAGGAATGCGTCAAGACTTTAAAAATTTCTTTAATAGGACAATGTATGCGTAAATGTGGAATAACTCATGTACTTGCTATGTCACATTCAGTCAAAAATGGAGAAATACTTGAAACACCCCCAAATCTCTACTAAGGGACAAAAGAACCCTACCCTTAGTTTTGTTTTAATAATCAATTGACTATAACCTCTTTTTTTTATTCGAAATATATTTCTTGTCATTGGAAACAATGTAGTTTTTATTTAGAAATTAAATAATTCAGAACAATAATTATGAATAATAATAATAATTCTATAGTTTTCACTTTGATCAGTGTTCATATAAAGGTATATTTTAATTTTCTCTTGTATGAATTTTGTATTAATTGTAATTAATATTTAAAATATTTCAAACATTTTCGTTAGAGTCACTAAGTTGACATTGAGTTGTTTCAATTTTATTGTCATTTTCTATTTCTTGCACTGTATCTTTATGACTTGTTTCGAGTTCCAGACTCCTGAAAATATTAAAGACATATATGTTTATGTAATTTATTAATAATTTATAAAAAAATTGTTCTCAAAATAAAATAATTATACTTAATCAAAATTATTGATAATTACTCAAAATCAAAATGGAAACTCCTCTCGGCGTAGTCATTATTTTCTGGTGAACCAGAAATGCAATTAATGTATTGCTGCTCACTCCAAAACTTAGGATTCTTAAAATACAAAGAAATGTTCAAGTCATATCATTTATTTTTTACAATAATCTTATCACAGTATATACTTACTATTATTTCAATTTCATCTTGTAATCCACTTAATTGATAGTACAAAGTTATTGGTACTAGTTATTGGTACCGATTGGCATCGGTCGTGAGATGGCTCGTTTGATTTTGGTGGACAATTTGTGTATGCGACGTGTCAACGCTCGGCTTGTTC
>NW_024035594.1:0-3505 GCF_002237135.1 Teleopsis dalmanni | reverse complement strand
AAATACGAACATTTTAAAAGAATACAAAAGCGAATTCAAGGAATCACTAAAAATTAATGAAAGTGAAATTAAATCTTTACTAAAAGCAATTGAATCTAAGTATTCTGACAGAGTTACCTCTCTTATGGCAGTACAAGAAAAATATGAAAAAAATTGGCTTCGTTTGAGCAAAAAATAATAGACTTGTCTGATAATTTGACTAAAAATGGTAACGAATTAGGTGCTGAATTGGTAAAAACCATCAAAAATAATGAAATTCAAAGCGAAACGTACGCCGCGAAATTAAAGATGAAAAACAATCCAAATATTCCAATAACGCTAAAACCTAAAAATAAGCAATTAAGTGAAGCAACTAAAAATGATTTAAAAACTAAAATAAATCCATCAGAGCTTAATGTTAAAGTTTGTGGTGTTCATTCTAAACATGATGGAAGGGTAACAATAAAATGTGTAACCTCAAAAGAGAGAGAAATTCTTGCAAAAGAAATTAAAAAGAAATTGGGTAAGAACTATGAAATTGAGACACCTGCTATGCGAAACCCTAAAATCCTTATTACCGGCATGAGTGAGCGTTTGGAAAATGATAAATTTCTCCAAGCAATAAGAAATCAAAACAATATGGAGATTAAATATATTAAAGTCTTGAAAATATATGAGTCGTTCAAAAATAAAAACATTTTTAACGCGTTAGTTGAATTAGATGGCATAGCTTTCAAGCAAGTTATGAGTGTTCGTAGACTTAATATTGGCTGGGAACGATGCATAGTGTACGAAAACTTGAATTTAATGCGATGCTACAAGTGCTGGGGTTTTAACCATAAAGCGTCTGTTTGTAAGGAAAGTGTGCATGTATGTGCAAAATGCGGTGAAGCTGGCCACATATACAAAGAATGTAAAAGCAGCGTTCTAAGATGTGTAAACTGTATCAAAGCCAAGAAAAATCTAAATCTGAATGATCTCGACATAGACCATGATTCCAGGGATCTAATATGTAAAACCTTACAAAGAAAACTTAGACTGGAAGCTGAAATGACTGATTATCAACTTTGATGGACCACAAAACTTTGTTAAATATATTTAGTAAACAAAATTGCGGTCTTAATGTGGTACATTTTAATGCTAGAAGCCTAACTGATCTAAAATTTGACTACATTAGGATTGTTTTTGAAAACTCCGATGTTGATATCATATGCGTTTCGGAAACTTGGTTTAATAGTGACATCAGTAGCTTATTTCTGTCAATGAACAATTATATTTTATACCGCCATGATAGGAGGCAAAGGAGAGGAGGCGGGGTGGCAATTTATTGCAAGTCTCATTTAAAAAGTAATTTGGTATGTATATCTGGTGAGTCTGACATTGAATTTGTTGTTATAAGCATCAATGTTGGTTTTCAGAAAATATTGGTGGGGTGCGTGTATAATTCACACAAACGCTTTAGTTGCGATCCATTTTTTGATTCACTGCAACCCATTGCGCTTAATTTCGACTTCTTAGCAGTACTTGGTGATTTCAATAATGATCTTCTCTCAAACTGTGGTAATGTTTCCCGTTTAAATGATCTTATTGCCATGTCGGGCTTAAATATTGTCAATAGGACCATACCTACTAGATATGCCAATAATGTTAAGCCTAGTCTTCTGGACATAATTGCAGTTTCTGATATAAGCAAATTGTTGTTGTTTGAACAGATTTCATTTGTTTCAGATCATGACCTACTATTTATTACGCTTGACTTCAAGAAAACTAAAAAATCCATCTCAACTAGATTTTCTTTTTGGGATTATAAGTCAATTGATTCAGTGGGATTATTTTGTAAACTTAATTCAACTGAATGGAATGAATGTTGGTCTGGTATTTCAGTTGATCAAAAATTAGATGCATTTAATAAAAAATTGCTTAGCCTTCGTCATCGGTATGTACCTTTTCGTACTATTACCGTCAATAATGTTTCTTGCCCATGGTTTAGTACTACAATAAAACGTTTTATTAATTTAAGAAATAGAAAATATGCAGTTTGGAAAAAGTACCCTACGGAATATAACTGGATGAAGTTTAGAATTGCTAGAAATGTAGCTGCTAGAACTGTTTTTAAGGCTAAGTCAGATTACTATGAATCTAAGCTTGGTGGTACTAAATCTACTAAAACCCTTTGGAATAATATCAAAATGCTTGGGGTTACAAGAAAAAGTAAAAATAAAAAATATATGCAATATGGACCCAAATGCTCTAAATAACTTCTTTGTTTCTTCTGTAGAGGATAATGGTAGCTCTTCTTCAGTATTCTTTGATATGAATATTGTTGACGCTAATGAAGGCTTTAGTTTTTACTGCGTCAGTGAAGATATTGTTTTTAAGAATTTAATGAATATTAAGTCTAATGCTGTTGGGCTAGATGAAATTCCTCTTAAATTCATAAAGCTCATTTCACCATTTATAATATCTCCATTAACTCATATTATAAACTATTGTATTACTACCTCTACATTTCCAGTGGCATGGAAACAATTTAAAGTTATTCCAACTGAGAAAAAAGTTAATGCTTCATTAGTTTCTGACTATCGACCTATCAGTATTCTTTCTTCTCTCTCCAAAGTGTGTGAGGCTATAATGTCTGAACAGATTCGTAATCATCTAAACGTTTTTCATCTGCTATCTCCTTATCAATCTGGTTTCAGAAAAGGTCATAGTTGTGCGTCTGCCTTGCTGAAAGTCCTTGAAGATATTAGATTAAGTTATGATAGGGATTTGGTTACTTACTTATGCCTTCTAGATTTTTCAAAAGCATTTGATCGAGTTGATCACGCTTTGCTCTGTCGAAAGCTCATAGATAAGTTCCACTTCTCCAGTTTAGCTTCTAAATTTATTTTTAGTTATTTAACTGAGAGATCTCAGTCAGTAGTTATTGATAATAAATTTTCAAATTTTAAACTTCTGTTTTCTGGGGTTCCTCAAGGATCGATTCTTGGGCCATTGCTATTTTCGATCTATATTAATGACGTTTTCTCAGTATGTCAATTTTCGAGGCTACATGGATATGCCGATGATATACAAATGTATTATTCGTGTCGGAGTGATAATTTAAATGACATTGTCACAAAGATCAATATAGATTTAACATGCATACATCGCTGGGCGGTTGAAAACAATATGCTGCTAAATGCAGATAAAACCATCATATTGCCGCTTAGTAGGTCTGAATTAAACTTAGACGAATTACCATCGGTAGCTATTGGAAACTCAATTATTAAATATAGTGCATCAGTTAAATGTCTAGGATTTAATTTGAATTCAAAGCTACATGCTTCTGATCATATCAATCATGTCGTTAGGAAATCATTTATTTGCCTCAGATATTTGAATTTATCTGCTAAGTATACCCCTGTCCATGTCCGTGGCTTATTGGTCAGACAACTAATATTGCCTATAATTACTTATGCCGCGTTGGTGTACTGTAAACTGGACTACGAGTCCCTTGCTAAACTGAGAACAGTAGTAAACTGTT
>NW_024035593.1:0-3505 GCF_002237135.1 Teleopsis dalmanni | reverse complement strand
TTATTTTTGTCATGCATGTTTGTTAATAACTCAATTATGTATTATTCATTTTTTAATGTTTTATACCGGAACTTTTTAAAACCGTTATACATGTGAAATTTATTGTGCGCAACAGTGCGCCATTTCATTATATTCTGTTAATAAATAGTGACGGAATGACATATTTTGAAATGTGTAACGCAGTTCACACAACAAAGTTGGGAATTATTTTTGTCATGCATGTTTGTTAATAACTCAATTATGTATTATTCATTTGGTAATGTTTTATACCGGAACTTTTTAAAACCCTTATACATGTGAAATTTATTGTGCGCAACAGTGCGCCATTTCATTATATTCTGTTAATAAATAGTGAAGGAATGACATATTTTGAAATGTGTTACGCGGTCCACACAACTAAGTTGAGAATTATTTTTGTCATGCATGTTTGTTAATAACTCAATTATGTATTATTCATTTTTTAATGTTTTATACCGGAACTTTTTAAAACCCTTATACATGTGAAATTTTTGTGCGCAACGGTTATATTATATATTATATTCTATATTATACATTATATTCTGTCAATAAATAGTGACGGAATGACATATTTTGAAATGTGTTACGCGGTCCACACAACTAAGTTGAGAATTATTTTTGTCATGCATGTTTGTTAATAACTCAATTATGTATTATTCATTTTTTAATGTTTTATACCGGAACTTTTTAAGATCGTTATACATGTGAAATTTATTGTGCGCAACAGTGCGCCAGTTCATTATATTCTGTTAATAAATAGTGACGGAATGACATATTTTGAAATGTGTTACGCAGTCCACACAACAAAGTTGGGAATTATTTTTGTCATGCATGTTTGTTAATTATGTATTATTCATTTGTTAATGTTTTATAACGCAACTTTTTAAAACCCTTATACATGTGAAATTTATTGTGCGCAACAGTGCGCCATTTCATTATATTCTGTTAATAAATAGTGAAGGAATGACATATTTTGAAAAGTGTTACGCAGTCCACACAACAAAGTTGGGAATTATTTTTGTAATGCATGTTTGTTAATAACTCAATTATGTATTATTCATTTTTTAATGTTTTATACCAAACCTTTTTAAAACCCTTATACATGTGAAATTTATTGTGCGCAACAGTTATATTATATATTATATTCTATATTACACATTATATTCTGTCAATAAATAGTGAAGGAATGACATGTTTTGAAATGTGTTACGCAGTCCACACAACTAAATTGAGAATTGTTCTTGTCATGCATGTTTGTTAATAACTCAATTATGTATTATTCATTTTTTAATGTTTTATACCGGAACTTTTTAAAACCCTTATACATGTGAAATTTATTGTGCGCAACAGTTAAATTGTATATTATATTCTATATTATACATTATATTCTGTCAATAAATAGTGAAGGAATGACATGTTTTGAAATGTGTTACGCAGTCCACACAACTAAGTTGTGAATTATTTTTGTCATGCATGTTTGTTAATAACTCAATTATGTATTATTCATTTTTTAATGTTTTATACCGGAACTTTTTAAAACCCTTATACATGTGAAATTTATTGTGCGCAACAGTGCGCCATTTCATTATATTCTGTTATTAAATAGTGACGGAATGACATATTTTAAAATGTGTTACGCGGTCCACACAACAAAGTTGAGAATTATTTTTGTCAAGCATGTTTGTTAATAACTCAATTATGTATTATTCATTTTTTAATGTTTTATACCGGAGCTTTTTAAAACCCTTATACATGTGAAATTTATTGTGCGCAACAGTGCGCCATTTCATTATATTCTGTTAATAAATAGTGACGGAATGACATATTTTGAAATGTGTTACGCGGTCCACACAACAAAGTTGGGAATAATTTTTGTCATGCATGTTTGTTAATAACTGAATTATGTATTATTCATTTTTTAATGTTTTATACCGGAACTTTTTAAAACCCTTATACATGTGAAATTTATTGTGCGCAACAGTTATATTATATATTATATTCTATATTATACATTATATTCCGTCAATAAATAGTGAAGGAATGACATATTTCGAAATGTGTTACGCGGTCCACACAACTAAGTTGGGAATTAATTTTGTCATGCATGTTTGTTAATAACTCAATTATGTATTATTCATTTGTTAATGTTTTATACCGGAACTTTTTAAAACCCTTATACATGTGAAATTTATTGTGCGCAACAGTGCGCCATTTCATTATATTCTGTTAATAAATAGTGACAGAATGACATATTTTGAAAAGTGTTACGCAGTCCACACAACTAAATTGAGAATTATTTTTGTCATGCATGTTTGTTAATAACTCAATTATGTATTATTCATTTTTTAATGTTTTATACCGGAACTTTTTAAAACGCTTATACATGAAAATTTATTGTGCGCAAGAGTGCGCCATTTCATTATATTCTGTTAATAAATAGTGACGGAATTATATATTTTGAAATGTGTTACGCAGTCCACACAACTAAATTGAGAATTATTTTTGTCATGCATGTTTGTTAATAACTCAATTATGTATTATTCATTTTTTAATGTTTTATACCGGAACTTTTTAAAACCGTTATACATGTGAAATTTATTGTGCGCAACAGTGCGCCATTTCATTATATTCTGTTAATAAATAGTGACGGAATGACATATTTTGAAATGTGTAACGCAGTTCACACAACAAAGTTGGGAATTATTTTTGTCATGCATGTTTGTTAATAACTCAATTATGTATTATTCATTTGGTAATGTTTTATACCGGAACTTTTTAAAACCCTTATACATGTGAAATTTATTGTGCGCAACAGTGCGCCATTTCATTATATTCTGTTAATAAATAGTGAAGGAATGACATATTTTGAAATGTGTTACGCGGTCCACACAACTAAGTTGAGAATTATTTTTGTCATGCATGTTTGTTAATAACTCAATTATGTATTATTCATTTTTTAATGTTTTATACCGGAACTTTTTAAAACCCTTATACATGTGAAATTTTTGTGCGCAACGGTTATATTATATATTATATTCTATATTATACATTATATTCTGTCAATAAATAGTGACGGAATGACATGTTTTGAAGTGTGTTACGCAGTCCACACAACTAAGTTGAGAATTATTTTTGTCATGCATGTTTGTTGATAAATGAATTATGTATTATTCATTTTTTAATGTTTTATACCGCAACTTTTTTAGACCCTTATACAGTGAAATTTATTGTGCGCAACAGTGCGCCATTTCATTATATTCTGTCAATAAATAGTGACGGAATGACATATTTTGAATTGTGTTACGCAGTCCACACAACTAAGTTGAGAATTATTTTTGTCATGCATGTTTGTTAATAACACAATTTTGTATTATTCATTTTTTAATGCTTTATACCGGAACTTTTTAAAATCCTTATACATGAAAATTTATTGTGCGCAACAGTACGCCATTTCATTATATTCTGTCAATAAATAGTGACGGAAAAA
>NW_024035592.1:0-3507 GCF_002237135.1 Teleopsis dalmanni | reverse complement strand
CGTCACTATTTATTGACAGAATATAATGAAATGCCGCACTGTTGTACACAATAAACTTTCATGTATAAAGGTTTTAAAAAGTTCTGGTATATAACATTAAAAAATGAATAATACATAATTCAGTTAATAACAAACATGCATGACAAAAATAATTCTGAATTTAGTTGTGAGGACTGCGTAACACATTTCAAAACATGTCATTCCTTCACTATTTATTGACAGAATATAATGTATAATATAGAATATAATATATAATATAACCGTTGCGCACAAAAATTTCACATGTATAAGGGTTTTAAAAAGTTCCGGTATAAAACATTAAAAAATGAATAATACATAATTGAGTTATTAACAAACATGCATGACAAAAATAATTCTCAACTTAGTTGTGTGGACCGCGTAACACATTTCAAAATATGTCATTCCTTCACTATTTATTAACAGAATATAATGAAATGGCGCACTGTTGCGCACAATAAATTTCACATGTATAAGGGTTTTAAAAAGTTCCGGTATAAAACATTACCAAATGAATAATACATAATTGAGTTATTAACAAACATGCATGACAAAAATAATTCCCAACTTTGTTGTGTGAACTGCGTTACACATTTCAAAATATGTCATTCCGTCACTATTTATTAACAGAATATAATGAAATGGCGCACTGTTGCGCACAATAAATTTCACATGTATAACGGTTTTAAAAAGTTCCGGTATAAAACATTAAAAAATGAATAATACATAATTGAGTTATTAACAAACATGCATGACAAAAATAATTCTCAATTTAGTTGTGTGGACTGCGTAACACATTTCAAAATATATAATTCCGTCACTATTTATTAACAGAATATAATGAAATGGCGCACTCTTGCGCACAATAAATTTTCATGTATAAGCGTTTTAAAAAGTTCCGGTATAAAACATTAAAAAATGAATAATACATAATTGAGTTATTAACAAACATGCATGACAAAAATAATTCTCAATTTAGTTGTGTGGACTGCGTAACACTTTTCAAAATATGTCATTCTGTCACTATTTATTAACAGAATATAATGAAATGGCGCACTGTTGCGCACAATAAATTTCACATGTATAAGGGTTTTAAAAAGTTCCGGTATAAAACATTAACAAATGAATAATACATAATTGAGTTATTAACAAACATGCATGACAAAATTAATTCCCAACTTAGTTGTGTGGACCGCGTAACACATTTCGAAATATGTCATTCCTTCACTATTTATTGACGGAATATAATGTATAATATAGAATATAATATATAATATAACTGTTGCGCACAATAAATTTCACATGTATAAGGGTTTTAAAAAGTTCCGGTATAAAACATTAAAAAATGAATAATACATAATTCAGTTATTAACAAACATGCATGACAAAAATTATTCCCAACTTTGTTGTGTGGACCGCGTAACACATTTCAAAATATGTCATTCCGTCACTATTTATTAACAGAATATAATGAAATGGCGCACTGTTGCGCACAATAAATTTCACATGTATAAGGGTTTTAAAAAGCTCCGGTATAAAACATTAAAAAATGAATAATACATAATTGAGTTATTAACAAACATGCTTGACAAAAATAATTCTCAACTTTGTTGTGTGGACCGCGTAACACATTTTAAAATATGTCATTCCGTCACTATTTAATAACAGAATATAATGAAATGGCGCACTGTTGCGCACAATAAATTTCACATGTACAAGGGTTTTAAAAAGTTCCGGTATAAAACATTAAAAAATGAATAATACATAATTGAGTTATTAACAAACATGCATGACAAAAATAATTCACAACTTAGTTGTGTGGACTGCGTAACACATTTCAAAACATGTCATTCCTTCACTATTTATTGACAGAATATAATGTATAATATAGAATATAATATACAATTTAACTGTTGCGCACAATAAATTTCACATGTATAAGGGTTTTAAAAAGTTCCGGTATAAAACATTAAAAAATGAATAATACATAATTGAGTTATTAACAAACATGCATGA
The DNA here is from genome assembly GCF_002237135.1 of Teleopsis dalmanni. Lineage (NCBI taxonomy): Eukaryota > Metazoa > Arthropoda > Insecta > Diptera > Diopsidae > Teleopsis > Teleopsis dalmanni. The sequence goes on along the minus strand of NW_024035592.1, from coordinate 1,473 downwards.
CAAGAACAATTCTCAATTTAGTTGTGTGGACTGCGTAACACATTTCAAAACATGTCATTCCTTCACTATTTATTGACAGAATATAATGTGTAATATAGAATATAATATATAATATAACTGTTGCGCACAATAAATTTCACATTTATAAGGGTTTTAAAAAGGTTTGGTATAAAACATTAAAAAATGAATAATACATAATTGAGTTATTAACAAACATGCATTACAAAAATAATTCCCAACTTTGTTGTGTGGACTGCGTAACACTTTTCAAAATATGTCATTCCTTCACTATTTATTAACAGAATATAATGAAATGGCGCACTGTTGCGCACAATAAATTTCACATGTATAAGGGTTTTAAAAAGTTGCGTTATAAAACATTAACAAATGAATAATACATAATTAACAAACATGCATGACAAAAATAATTCCCAACTTTGTTGTGTGGACTGCGTAACACATTTCAAAATATGTCATTCCGTCACTATTTATTAACAGAATATAATGAACTGGCGCACTGTTGCGCACAATAAATTTCACATGTATAACGATCTTAAAAAGTTCCGGTATAAAACATTAAAAAATGAATAATACATAATTTAGTTATTAACAAACATGCATGACAAAAATAATTCTCAACTTAGTTGTGTGGACCGCGTAACACATTTCAAAATATGTCATTCCTTCACTATTTATTGACAGAATATAATGTATAATATAGAATATAATATATAATATAACTGTTGCGCACAAAAATTTCACATGTATAAGGGTTTTAAAAAGTTCCGGTATAAAACATTAAAAAATGAATAATACATAATTGAGTTATTAACAAACATGCATGACAAAAATTATTCTCAACTTTGTTGTGTGGACTGTGTAACACATTTCAAAATATGTCATTCCTTCACTATTTATTAACAGAATATAATGAAATGGCGCACTGTTGCGCACAATAAATTTCACATGTATAAGGGTTTTAAAAAGTTCCGGTATAAAACATTACCAAATGAATAATACATAATTGAGTTATTAACAAACATGCATGACAAAAATAATTCCCAACTTTGTTGTGTGAACTGCGTTACACATTTCAAAATATGTCATTCCGTCACTATTTATTAACAGAATATAATGAAATGGCGCACTGTTGCGCACAATAAATTTCACATGTATAACGGTTTTAAAAAGTTCCGGTATAAAACATTAAAAAATGAATAATACATAATTGAGTTATTAACAAACATGCATGACAAAAATAATTCTCAATTTAGTTGTGTGGACTGCGTAACACATTTCAAAATATATAATTCCGTCACTATTTATTAACAGAATATAATGAAATGGCGCACTCTTGCGCACAATAAATTTTCATGTATAAGCGTTTTAAAAAGTTCCGGTATAAAACATTAAAAAATGAATAATACATAATTGAGTTATTAACAAACATGCATGACAAAAATAATTCTCAAT
>NW_024035591.1:0-3508 GCF_002237135.1 Teleopsis dalmanni | reverse complement strand
ATTCTTATTCTTATACGTACTACTTACTACGTACTACTTACTACGTACTATATATAATATGGAAAATGGAAAATAGAAAATAGAAAATAGAAAATACTCTAAAGCTATTTCCAAAGCTATTTTATTTTATTTTTCATTTCAATTTAAATAAAATAAAATAGAAAAGTTTCTTTTTTCTTCTTCTCTAGTGAAGTTAATATGAACAGAATAGAAAAATTAAACTAAAACTGTTATTGAACATATCCGTGTTTGTATTTTACATGCTTAATTATGTAGTACTATTGCCTGTAATATTAACTTCAATATTAACTTTAACTTTAATTTTATCTTTAAGGAAGAATAAAATTATTATATATACTTATATTTTTATTAAAAAATTTAACATATGAATGCTAGTGCTACTGCTAGTGCTAATAAATAGGCGCAATCAATAGATTGTTGTTTTATTAAATTTTATACAATGAAGACAAGGAATATAAGCAAAGCTTCTTAAATAGTAATTTTACTTGAAAAGTTTTCTAACATTTAAGGTTTTCATTTACGCTGGCACTCGTACTCACACTTGCACTCGCACTCACACTCGCATACATGCCTATTGTACATTTTATATGGAACTGAACAAAACTTGTGCTTACGGTGCATTGCGTATACGACACGATTACGATTTTCAAAATTCAAAATTCAAAATTCAAAATTAAAAATGATGCGAGTACACGTATACAGCAGAAATTAGTTAAATAATTGCGTTTTACATAAATAAATAATAGATAGGTGTATAAAAAAAAATATTATTATTTACAAAATAATATAAAAAAAATTAAAACCGGAAAAAAAAGGAAAAAAGTAAAAAAGTAAAAAAGTGTTGTGAAGCCAACAACACGCGGTGTTCCCAAGCGGTCCCCCATCTAAGTACTAACCGCGCCCGACGCTGCTTAATTTCAGTGAGCGGACGAAAACCGATGTATTCAACGTGGTATGATCGTTGGCAAAGAAAGTGTTTCAAAAAAAATCTACCTCTACCAGTATTTTAATCTTATTCTTATTCTTATACGTACTACTTACTACGTACTATATATAATATGGAAAATGGAAAATAGAAAATAGAAAATAGAAAATACTCTAAAGCTATTTCCAAAGCTATTTTATTTTATTTTTCATTTCAATTTAAATAAAATAAAATAGAAAAGTTTCTTTTTTCTTCTTCTCTAGTGAAGTTAATATGAACAGAATAGAAAAATTAAACTAAAACTGTTATTGAACATATTCGTGTTTGTATTTTACATGCTTAATTATGTAGTACTATTGCCTGTAATATTAACTTCAATATTAACTTTAACTTTAATTTTATCTTTAAGGAAGAATAAAATTATTATATATACTTATATTTTTATTAAAAAATTTAACATATGAATGCTAGTGCTACTGCTAGTGCTAGTGCTGGTGCTAGTGCTAATAAATAGGCGCAATCAATAGATTGTTGTTTTATTAAATTTTATACAATGAAGACAAGGAATATAAGCAAAGCTTCTTAAATAGTAATTTTACTTGAAAAGTTTTCTAACATTTAAGGTTTTCATTTACGCTGGCACTCGTACTCACACTTGCACTCGCACTCACACTCGCATACATGCCTATTGTACATTTTATATGGAACTGAACAAAACTTGTGCTTACGGTGCATTGCGTATACGACACGATTACGATTTTCAAAATTCAAAATTCAAAATTCAAAATTAAAAATGATGCGAGTACACGTATACAGCAGAAATTAGTTAAATAATTGCGTTTTACATAAATAAATAATAGATAGGTGTATAAAAAAAAATATTATTATTTACAAAATAATATAAAAAAAATTAAAACCGGAAAAAAAAGGAAAAAAGTAAAAAAGTAAAAAAGTGTTGTGAAGCCAACAACACGCGGTGTTCCCAAGCGGTCCCCCATCTAAGTACTAACCGCGCCCGACGCTGCTTAATTTCAGTGAGCGGACGAAAACCGATGTATTCAACGTGGTATGATCGTTGGTAAGAGAGTGTTTCAAAAATCTACATCTACCAGTATTTATCTTATTCTTATTCTTATTCTTATACGTACTACTTACTACGTACTATATATTATATGGAAAATGGAAAATGGAAAATAGAAAATACTCTAAAGCTATTTCCAAAGCTATTTTATTTTATTTTTCATTTCAATTTAAATAAAATAAAATAGAAAAGTTTCTTTTTTCTTCTTCTCTAGTGAAGTTAATATGAACAGAATAGAAAAATTAAACTAAAACTGTTATTGAACATATCCGTGTTTGTATTTTACATGCTTAATTATGTAGTACTATTGCCTGTAATATTAACTTCAATATTAACTTTAACTTTAATTTTATCTTTAAGGAAGAATAAAATTATTATATATACTTATATTTTTATTAAAAAATTTAACATATGAATGCTAGTGCTACTGCTAGTGCTAGTGCTAGTGCTGGTGCTAGTGCTAATAAATAGGCGCAATCAATAGATTGTTGTTTTATTAAATTTTATACAATGAAGACAAGGAATATAAGCAAAGCTTCTTAAATAGTAATTTTACTTGAAAAGTTTTCTAACATTTAAGGTTTTCATTTACGCTGGCACTCGTACTCACACTTGCACTCGCACTCACACTCGCATACATGCCTATTGTACATTTTATATGGAACTGAACAAAACTTGTGCTTACGGTGCATTGCGTATACGACACGATTACGATTTTCAAAATTCAAAATTCAAAATTCAAAATTAAAAATGATGCGAGTACACGTATACAGCAGAAATTAGTTAAATAATTGCGTTTTACATAAATAAATAATAGATAGGTGTATAAAAAAAAATATTATTATTTACAAAATAATATAAAAAAAATTAAAACCGGAAAAAAAAGGAAAAAAGTAAAAAAGTAAAAAAGTGTTGTGAAGCCAACAACACGCGGTGTTCCCAAGCGGTCCCCCATCTAAGTACTAACCGCGCCCGACGCTGCTTAATTTCAGTGAGCGGACGAAAACCGATGTATTCAACGTGGTATGGTTCTGTGGCAAAAGAAAGTGTTTCAAATAAATCTTACATCTACCAGTATTTTAATCTATTCTGTTATTCTTAATACGTACTACTTTACTTATTTACTATATATAATATGGAAAATGGAAAATAGAAAATAGAAAATAGAAAATACTCTAAAACTATTTCCAAAGCTATTTTATTTTATTTTTCATTTCAATTTAAATAAAATAAAATAGAAAAGTTTCTTTTTTCTTCTTCTCTAGTGAAGTTAATATGAACAGAATAGAAAAATTAAACTAAAACTGTTATTGAAAATATCCGTGTTTGTATTTTACATGCTTAATTATGTAGTACTATTGCCTGTAATATTAACTTCAATATTAACTTTAACTTTAACTTAATCTTTAAGGAAGAATAAAATTTTATACATACTTATATTTTTATTAAAAAATTTAACATATGAATGCTAGTGCTACTGC
>NW_024035590.1:0-3508 GCF_002237135.1 Teleopsis dalmanni | reverse complement strand
ACCTTTTTTTAGCCAAGTAACATGATTTTTTTGTTTTTAGTATGTTTTTATGTATGATTATTTTAATATGTTTTAATAACCTCTGGTATAATGTTTAATGAATTCTATTAGTAAAAATAGGTATATACTAATTACTTAGAAATTTTTTGCGTTTATTTATAACAAGTGAGGTCTCAGTAAACAAACTACAAATTATGTATCCATACCTATTAAATTTGATTCACGAACCATTTTTATTCATCTTGTGGATCACCTGTGGTCCAGGGACCAACGTTTAGAAAGCACTGTTTAAAACTATCTCGTCACTTTGTCATTGTTTGTTGACAATTAACAACTTTAATAAGTTGTTTTTTCGTATTAATGAGTAATAGTTCAAATTTATATACATATATGTATATTTTTAACATATTTATGTTTTTTTTTATGAAATAAGATATGACATATAGGGCATGTCTGAATTCAGAAAGCGAGAGAGTGACAGTGAGAGAGATATGAATAAAGAAAGTGCAGGAACTGTCCAAAAATTTTGGGAAAATAGTAAAAAATCAAGAATTAATACTAATAAAATACATATTTTTTTATTTTATACTAAATATGTGAACATATTACTAACTTTTTTTGACAATTTATATAGCCATACGTTAAAAATATATCTAAATCCGACCTTATCAATTTATAACTCTCTCAATTTCTATAAATAGCAAGGAGCTTTCATAAATTTAAGAAATCTGTCAAAGACACACTTCCCCAAATAAAAGAATATTTTTTTTTTTAATATTTTTAAATTCTAAATATTTTATGCAAGCCAAAAGTAGGTTAAGAGCAATCTTCCGTAGCGCCTGTTGAGAATTCTGTTTCTTTTTTAAACTCCAAAGAATTTTTTTGTGGAATCTTTGAATTCTTCATCTGACTGCTGCACATGCTAAATTCATTAATAAAAAAAAGAAATTTATTATTAAAATGGAAATATATACTTATATGTAAATCTGTATATATCTATATATACTATATATATATTCTTATATATATAAATATATGTGATATCGTAAATGTATTCATTTCAGAAATATTTTCATGAAGTTATCTGCATGTTTTTGTAATTATCATCAGAGAACAAACGTTTGCATTTAACGGGTACGCCCTCTTTCGGTTTGTTATAAATACCGTTGTTGTTGTTGTTGCTTTTATTTATATTTATTATTCTTGCTTCATCATCGAAAACAACGTTGAATTAGTAATTGTTGACGCATTGAGTTTTTGCAAATTAAATTTAAGAACCCGCACCGCACATCAATATATGAACATACATCATCTAGTTAGTGAAGACCCGACAAACCACCTCCATTTATGACACATACAACGACAAACACACAAACACATTCACGCGTCAAAGTACTTTTTGTCGTCTTTTTTTTTTCTTTTTACTTTTTTGTTGTTGTCATAAGTGTTACTTCCGCCCTTTTGTGTTGGTATTTTTATCATAAAATAATTGCTTACAATTGATTGATTTTCCTTTTTATCACGAACAACAACAACAAAATAAAATTTTTACACAATATTTAGTCTAACATTTGGCAATTGTGTCTAATTTGTTGCAATAAAAGGTATTTATGTGGCAATTATTTAAGCGTAATTGTTTAAAAAAAATTTATTTCCTATGAATGATGCTTAATTTTGAATAGACGTTGAATAGTAAAATAAATAATGTGGAAAATAATTTTTCAAATTTTTAACTAAAAAAGTTGGGGCACAATATATCTTTAGTGCGTAGTGCAAATTCCCCAAACATAATAATTCTAATAAATCTTCTGATAATAGTAAAAATTTATAGGGTAGGATACAATATATCTTTAGGTCGTAGTGCAAATTCCCCAGACATAATAATTCTAATAAATCTTCTGATAATAGTAAAAATTTATAGGGTGGGGTACAATATATCTTTAAGTCGTATTTCAAATTTCCTAAAATCATAATAATTCTAGTAAGGCCTCTAATTTCGTACTAATAAAAGTAAGGCACAATAGATCTTTAAGTTGTAGTGCAAATTCCGAAAACATAATAATTATAATAAAGTTTCTAAAATACTAATACTTTTTTACCAATAAAAGTAGGGCACAATAGATTTCTAGGTCGCAGTGCGAATTCTCCAAACATAATAATAGTAATAAAGATTTTCGGACTTAGGTTTCAAGAACGGCCGACATTACGAGCGGGAGCCATTTGTCAAGTTTACACCAGTAGATCTACAACGACAACAAGAACGGATTTACTCCATAAAAAAATTATACAAAATTCAGTATGGTATATGAGTTATTATATATATGAAAATTTACCCGTTCAAATGGCCACATACAGTTATTATATTGTCACAATTTATTATAGTGTGATATTCCCATTTCGTATGTGTTATTAAACCATGATATCAAAATTAATGAGAATATCTGTGGAGTAAAATATTTGCAAGATTCTATTAAATCAAGGTTAGCTGATTATTTAGTTAAGAGAGAGAGAGAGAAATAGAGTGCACGTTTTAACAAAATTCTGTTCCAACAACGACTGAGAGACACTTTATTTATTATTCCGACCGTGCATTGGTATCCACTCGGACCAGCTGAAACCGCGTACGACTTCTTGGCGTTGGCCTTTTTGCAAGCCAAGGTTAATACAAAAAAATAATGTAGTGAATGAATGAGTGTAGATGCTACCAGGTTCACATTCGGGCAGCGTGTAAATTATTTCTCATTTTACTATATGAACAGATAACAAAGTTACGTGATATGTGGGGTTTAAACTATATCTCAATTTGTTTTTTATTCAACTCTGGTGTTTATTATGTAAGTGAAACCAGTTTAAAGCAGTATTGTGCCGCTCCAAAGTGAACGGCGGGTGGTTGATATTGCCATTCATCCATTTTCTTCATTCCCTCTCATTTTTTGTGTAATATTTTATTGCTAAATTCTGAACAAATTAAGGCGTACCCGCAAACAATTCGGTTTTCTTATTATGTGGTTGATTTGAGTTCTTAGCGATTGTGTGGGAATATATTTTAATCATTTCTTCTGATTTCTTGTGCTCTTAGATTTTATTTTAATTTAATTATGCGATTTTTTTGGCAGATTAGTGCCTGAGCCAGATAATAAAGTGCCCGAATGGGATTTTTTTCGCTCTTTCTTTTTGCTTGGTCTCCTTATTGTTGAGATTATTGCCTCAATTTTCCAATAAAGATCCTCAAAATTGGCTCTTTCAGGTTATGACGAAAATATATGTTGTGTTGTGCCTAAATTTTAAAGGAAATATATATATACATACATTCAACATGGTTTTGATTGAGTAAGGAGGCACAGATAGCCTCGGCTCTCATAAACAAATTTCAATTGACATTTTTTTTCTCTCACTCTCAGTTTTTTAATTTGCATTGAAAGCAGCAACAATTTTAATTTTGACGTGTCCGTGACACTCTACCTCACATGGGCCTAAGTTAGGTTAGGTTTGATAGGCGCGTGCTAAC
>NW_024035589.1:0-3509 GCF_002237135.1 Teleopsis dalmanni | reverse complement strand
AAATTAATTCTTAAATTTATTTATAATTTCTTTTAACTAATTTTAAAATGAAATATTTTTTTCTTTTGAATTTTTGTAAAACCGTAATTGCTGATAAAAAATTTTATTAATATTATAACCATAATTAAATCTTAATTTTATTAAATTATTTTATTGCTGTCAATTTAACTGCGATTAAATTCATTGAAAAGGTTTTTAAAATAATTGTATAATCACACAAAAACATACATGTAAGAATTAGACATTTATAAACAATTAAAGTAAGTTTTAATTTAAATTAAGAGCTTTTAATAAAAATCTACATAAAATATACACAAATAAAAAATTTTTGAAACTTACTTTTAATTAAACTATTTTTTGTGGTTTTGAATAAAAGTATTTTCCTTTCAGCTTTGATACTTATTTGAAGAATTATATATTTTAACATAAATCAAAATAGTAGTAATATTAATTCATCTATTTCAATTACTATTCATTATTATTTAGGAATAATCTCAAAAAGATTTTGGTTTGTATACATACATTTTATTTCTAATATTTCTAGGAGGTATATTAGTATTGTTCATAATGTCACAGAAATTCCTTCAAAGTAAATATTTTTCCTGTCAATAAAACTATTCTTATTAAAGACATCAACATATTTTGTATTTGCCTCTTTTTTTTATATATTATACAATACCAATATAATAATATAGATTTGTATCCTAATAATGAGTCAATACTTTGAACAGAGTTATCATATTTAACGATAAGATTAATAATGAACCGGTACGATTTGGTCCTTGTTAAACAAGGAATATGGTAAAACTAACACTCCTCATAAACAGATATACAAGACGTCAATAAATTCTTTAGCATATCTTAATTCAATTCAATAATTCAGTAAATACAGTAAATACAGTAAGACATTATTTTATATAGTTATACAGGACTCACGTCACCAAGATAAATTAAACTATTAACGATTATAAAATTGTAATTGTTATATTTAAAAGTAAATACGTGGGTCTTGTAGCACTTACCAGGCTTACTTTTTATTATTTTGCCAGAAGTTAATGTAAAATTAAAAGTTATATTTTGTCATATTAATATCCATTTAAATAATTTTTCCATATCCAGTTAATAAGAATTTCATCTTGATATGAAATGTACTTATTGATCTATTTAAAAAAATTATTATTCTTTTAAATTATTCTCATAGTGAGTATAAAAAAACTGATTACAAACTTTACTAAAGTCAACTATAAGATCATCAATTATAGGACAAGATCCTTTGAATAGACTGAAACCCACCAATACTTTAAGTTTCAAGAACATAACTATTTTGCATGTAATAATTTATCACAAAAATTTTTTAAATTCAGCTTACTTTGTACAAAATTAAGCTTAATTTATAATTTAGCTTATAAATTAATTCTTAAATTTATTTATAATTTCTTTTAACTAATTTTAAAATGAAATATTTTTTTCTTTTGAATTTTTGTACAACCGTAATTGCTGATATAAAAAATTTTATTAATATTATAACCATAATTAAATCTTAATTTTATTAAATTATTTTATTGCTGTCAATTTAACTGCGATTAAATTCATTGAAAAGGTTTTTAAAATAATTGTATAATCACACAAAAACATACATGTAAGAATTAGACATTTATAAACAATTAAAGTAAGTTTTAATTTAAATTAAGAGCTTTTAATAAAAATCTACATAAAATATACACAAAAAAAAAATTTTTGAAACTTACATTTTAATTAAACTATTTTTTGTGGTTTTAAATAAAAGTATTTTCCTTCTAGCTTTGATACTTATTTGAAGAATTATATATTTTAACATAAATCAAAATAGTAATAATAATATTAATTCATCTATTTCAATTACTATTCATTATTATTTAGGAATAATCTCAAAAAGATTTTGGTTTGTATACATACATTTTATTTCTAATATTTCTAGGAGGTATATTAGTATTGTTCATAATGTCACAAAAATTCCTTCAAAGGAAATATTTTTTCTGTCAATAAAACTATTCTTATTAAAGACATCAACATATTTTGTATTTGCCTCTTTTTTTTATATATTATACAATACCAATATAATAATATAGAATTGTATCCTAATAATGAGTCAATACTTTGAACAGAGTTATCATATTTAACGATAAGATTAATAATGAACCGGTACGATTTGGTCCTTGTTAAACAAGGAATATGGTAAAACTAACACTCCTCATAAACAGATATACAAGACGTCAATAAATTCTTTAGCATATCTTAATTCAATTCAATAATTCAGTAAATACAGTAAATACAGTAAGACATTATTTTATATAGTTATACAGGACTCACGTCACCAAGATAAATTAAACTATTAACGATTATAAAATTGTAATTGTTATATTTAAAAGTAAATACGTGGGTCTTGTAGCACTTACCAGGCTTACTTTTTATTATTTTGCCAGAAGTTAATGTAAAATTAAAAGTTATATTTTGTCATATTAATATCCATTTAAATAATTTTTCCATATCCATTTAATAAAAATTTCATCTTGATATGAAATGTACTTATTGATCTATTTAAAAAAATTATTATTCTTTTAAATTATTCTCATAGTGAGTATAAAAAAACTGATTACAAACTTTACTAAAGTCAACTATAAGATCATCAATTATAGGACAAGATCCTTTGAATAGACTGAAACCCACCAATACTTTAAGTTTCAAGAACATAACTATTTTGTATGTAATAATTTATCACAAAAATTTTTTAAATTCAGCTTACTTTGTACAAAATTAAGCTTAATTTATAATTTAGCTTATAAATTAATTCTTAAATTTATTTATAATTTCTTTTAACTAATTTTAAAATGAAATATTTTTTTCTTTTGAATTTTTGTAAAACCGTAATTGCTGATAAAAAATTTTATTAATATTATAACCATAATTAAATCTTAATTTTATTAAATTATTTTATTGCTGTCAATTTAACTGCGATTAAATTCATTGAAAAGGTTTTTAAAATAATTGTATAATCACACAAAAACATACATGTAAAATTAAGTTGCAACAATTTTTTAAATTATCATTTATTATTTAATGGAATTAAACATTTATAAACAATTAAAGTAAGTTTTAATTTAAATTAAGAGCTTTTAATAAAAATCTACATAAAATATATACAAATAAAAAATTTTTGAAACTTACATTTTAATTAAACTATTTTTTGTGGTTTTAAATAAAAGTATTTTCCTTTCAGCTTTGATACTTATTTGAAGAATTATATATTTTAACATAAATCAAAATAGTAGTAATATTAATTCATCTATTTCAATTACTATTCATTATTATTTAGGAATAATCTCAAAAAGATTTTGGTTTGTATACATACATTTTATTTCTAATATTTCTAGGAGGTATATTAGTATTGTTCGTAATGTCACAAAAATTCCTTCAAAGGAAATATTTTTCCTGTCAATAAAACTATTCTTATTAAAGACATCAACATATTT
>NW_024035588.1:0-3510 GCF_002237135.1 Teleopsis dalmanni | reverse complement strand
TAATGTTTTCGAGAATATGTTGCTTCTGATTTTTAAAGTATCTAAGTCTGAATCAGTAAAGCATGCTAAGTAGAGGAAATTATTGACATTGCTTATCATACTTATAAAGAAAAGTTCAAATCGCTGAGCTTTCAATTTTTATAGTTTACAAATAAACAGTAGGATCCTTTATAAGCAGCTACCTAGAAAAAAACTATATGACTTTCTTGCTATCAGGCACAGTTTTTCTCTAATAGGGCTCTTAATTCAGCTACCTATTCCTTTTTTCGACATATTCATCAATTATTTTTTAAATGTAGTGCGTTTTTGTCAAAAATATTACTAGATAGCTCTATTATAGGGATTGATGGGATTGAACATACAAGGTAAAGTGTCTGATTGGATTTAACATGGTAAATGCCAGCGCGATCCTTGTCAGTGTTCTCTCCAAGTTGACACACAGCCTCCACGTGGTTCCTCTGGATAGCTACAATCATCCGTGCGTAGTGAACTAATGTGTGCAGCGAAATCCACCTCAGGGATATATGAGGTTATGCGTCGGGCTTGGAACCCACCATTTAAAAAATTCTTTCAATGCAAACGAAGAGGCAGCCTCGGATAAGGAAACGATCTACTGATGACGACAAACGCAAACATATTAAGGAACACGATTTAAAAATATGCACCTGAAATGTCCGAACTCTTTACAAAGAAGGTGCATCTATACAGCTGGTTAATGTCCTCAAGGAATATAAGGCTGACATTACCGCTCTCCAGGAAATGCGATGGACGGGACAAGGATGCTCTAAACGAGATCATTGTGACATCTACTACAGCTGCCATGCAACAAAGCACGAGTTTGGAGTCGGATTTGCGGTAGGCCAAAAGCTGAGAAATTTGGTCTCAACGTTTACACCAATAAACGAAAGGCTCGCAAAAATCCGGATTAAGGCAAAATTTTTCTTTATCACTCTAATATGTGCGCATGCCCCGACGGAAGATAAAGATGACGACACCAAGGAAATTTTCTATGAACAGCTTGAACAAGCATATGAACGCTGTCCCCATCATGACATCAAAATCGTTGTTGGAGACTTCAACGCAGAAGGTATCTTTGGTGCTACTGTCGGAAAGTTCAGCCTTCACACGAAAACTTCTGATAATGGAAGAAGGCTGATTGATTTCGCCGCGGCTAGAAACATGGTGGTTAGTAGTACCAGATTCCAGCATCTCAACATACATAAGGCAACATGGCTGTCACCTGATCAAAACACAAGATCTCAAATTGATCACGTTGTGATAGACAGAAGGCATGCTTCCAGTGTCTTGGATGTACGTACTATCCGTGGAGCCAACATCGACTCGGATCATTACCTTGTTGCAGCCAAGATCCGCACACGTTTATGTGCGATGAAAAAGGTACGTGAACAAGCACAGCGAAAGCTAGACGTCGAAAAGCTGCAATCACAACAGACAGCTAATGACTTCGCTACTCGACTCTCCCAATATCTGGAAAATTCATCTGAAGAAGCCGATATATGCGCGCAATGGAACCACATCTCCAACTCTATGCGTACCGCTGCAGAAGAGGTGATCGGCTATCACCGTATACAAAGAAACAGCTGGTACGACCAAGAGTGTCGCAATGCTACCGCAGAGAAAGACGCAGCATATCAAGCCACCCTGCGGTCAGTTGCGACGCGCGCTGTTAAAGAGCGATATCGGCAAAAGAGAAGGGAAGAGAAACGTCTTTTCAGGCGAAAAAAGAAGGAAACAGAAAGACGTGAGTACGAAGAGCTTGAGAAGCTGGGCGACAGGAATATGGCTCGAAAATTCTATCAAAAAATTATGGTTATAAACCCGGAGCTAATTCCTACAAAGATGAAAACGGTAATCTGATGATAGATGTCCAAAGCATGCTTAATATTTGGAGGGATCACTTCTCGAAACTACTAAATGGCGGTAGTAGCAATGTGACTGAAAGCGAAGATGATCCCGAATTTTCAATCGTTGACGATGAAATAATCGTCCCGCCTCCCGATCATAATGAAGTTAAAACAGCTATAACGCGGCTCAAAAACAACAAAGCTGCAGGCGCCGATGGTTTACCGGCTGAGCTGTTTAAAGCTGGTGGCGAAGAGCTATCAAAATGCATGCTACAGCTAATTCGCAACATTTAGTCGGATGAATGCATGCCCAACAATTGGAATTTAAGTGTGCTTTGCCCAATCCACAAAAAAGGTGATCCTGCAAACTGCGCCAACTACCGCGGGATCAGTCTTTTAAATATCGCATATAAGGTTCTGTCAAACGTACTATGTGAAAGATTAAAGCCAATCGTCAACCAACTGATTGGACCTTATCAGTGTGGCTTCAGACCTGGCAAATCCACTCTAGACCAGACAGTGCGTCAAATCCTGGAGAAGACTCAAGAAAAACAAATCGACACACACCACCTATTTGTCGACTTCAAAGCTGCTTTTGACACTACTACTAGAAGTACACTCTATGCCGCTATGTCTGAATTTGGTATCCCAGCAAAACTTTTACGGCTATGTAAAATGACGTTGATACCTCTCCGAGCCGTTTGATACCAAACGAGGTTTCAGACAGGGTGACTCCTTGTCGTGTGACTACTTTAACCTAATGTTGGAAACGATAATTCAAGCAGCAGATTTAAACCGTACTGGCACAATATTCTACAAAAGTGTAATGCTGCTTGCGTATGCCGACGATATTGATATCATTAGTCTGAACACTCGCGTCGTCAGTGCGGCATTTTCCAACTTAGAAAAACAAGCAAAGCAAATGGGTCTTGTGGTAAATGAGGACAAAACAAAGTACTTTCTGTCAACAAACAAATCTCCTGAGCGTCTTGGGACCTACGTTACTGTTGACAATTATAAGTTCGAAGTTGTGAAAGACTTTGTTTATTTAGGAACCAGCTTAAACACCAAAAATGACGTCAACCTAGAGATTCAACGAATAATTACTCTTGCCAACAAATGTTACTTCGGGCTAAGTAAGCAATTGAGAAATAAAGCCCTCTCTCGACAAACAAAAATCACGCTCACAAATCCGTTATCATGCCTGTCCTGCTGTATGGTGCAGAAGCTTGGACAATTACCAACAGTAATGAGAAGGCGTTAGGAGCATTCGAGAGAAAAATTCTTCGAAAGATCTATGATCCCTTACGCGTTGGCGACGAGTATCGAATTAGATGGAACGATGAGCTGTATGAGCTATACCGCGACATTAACATAGTTAAGCGCATAAAAATTCAGCGGCTACGCTGGCTTGGTCATGTCGTGCGAATGGAAGAAAGTGCTCCAGCTAGAAAGGTATTTGACTCGGTACCCGCAGGTGGAAAACGCGGTAGAGGACGTCCGCATCTTCGGTGGAAGGACCAGGTGACCAACGATTTGGGGGCGCTCGGTACTACCAACTGACGTCAGAAAGCAACTAATCGGGCTGACTGGCGGAGGCTACTCGACGCGGCCAAGGACGACACACGTCTGTAATGGCCAACTA
>NW_024035587.1:0-3511 GCF_002237135.1 Teleopsis dalmanni | reverse complement strand
ATCATGTTAGTATTTAGTATTGGTATCATAAGATTTTATTAAAAGCATTTGCCTACTTTTAATCCGCCATCTCGGAGAAGCAACCACTATATGGTCACAATATCAACTTATAGGTCTGTAGATCTGCCGATCTACAAGAGCAGCCGCCGATTATATATATCTTAATATCTTGCCACAATTTTGATGACAATAATAACAGTAGCAATATATAACAATACCATTTAAAACAATAATGACATATATATAAAATACATTTCCATAAAATATAGTTTAAATTTCTAAAGCTTGTGAAAATTCTTCAAATTCTTTTAGCGAAACCACCCATTTTCTTCTTAAATAGACAAACAGCCGTCATATAGAAAGTTTCAAAATATATTTACTATAGAAAGAACATTAAATTTTTGTTTTTTTACAATAACAAAATAGCTATATTTTTATTCATATATTTTAAATATATATATATATATATATATATAATATATATATATATATATATTTAAAATATATGAATAAAAATACAGCTATTTTGTTATTGTAAAAAACCAAAAATTTAATGTTCTTTCTATAGTAAATATATTTTGAAACTTTCTATATGACGGCTGTTTGTCTATTTAAGAAGAAAATGGGTGGTTTCGCTAAAAGAATTTGAAGAATTTTCACAAGCTTTAGAAATTTAAACTATATTTTATGGAAATGTATTTTATATAAATGTCATTATTGTTTTAAATGGTATTGTTATATATTGCTACTGTTATTATTGTAATCAAAATTGTGGCAAGATATTAAGATATATATAATCGGCGGCTGCTCTTGTAGATCGGCAGATCTACAGACCTATAAGTTGATATTGTGACCATATAGTGGTTGCTTCTCCGAGATGGCGGATTAAAAGTAGGCAAATGCTTTTAATAAAATCTTATGATACCAATTACTAAATTACTACATATAGAGAGCTTGAGTAATATAATCAAAAGAATATAAGGTATAATTTATTATATTTGAAAACTATGATACTAAAATTTTGTGTTGAAATTAGTCTAGAAGCGGCCAGGTTTACATCGTCGAGTTAATCGTTTTCTCTAAGCGATCAACTCGTCTCTTTTAGGCTCCGTTTTTTAACAATTTATCGTATACCGAGTTAACGGGCACCGTCTAGTCATGGTGATGAGACTTTCCTCGCCTCCTCTTACTGGTTAAAATAGTTTTTTATTTAGTTTACTAATAAATATCAAAAGTTGTTTTTTTTAGGAGCTAATTTGTATACGACTGCCTACATAAACCTTCTTTCTTATCGAGAAGACTCGATATATGGCTGACGGACACTGAATTAAAGTGACTCAATAAAAATAAATAAATTTATATTTCAATAATTCTACAAATAATTAAAAATAAACCATTTTTAGGTTGTGAAAATCAAAACAAAACTTATTTATTTATTAATAATGCTTGTCAAAAGACGGCAACTATAAAATATACTACGTTTTGGGTCCGTGTTTGCAAACATTATCTAAACAACGGTGTGGACTAGTCCAGAGTCTACATTATTAAACATTTCCGAGACGTTGACTTAGATGATACCTTTTTTGTTGACTTAACTTGATCACCTTCCTCAGTTCCATCTTGGTTCTGCAGTGCACTTAGCCTTGGTGTTGGTATGGACTTATCTCCTGGTAATTTCATAACTAAGGTCTTTTCCAAATAATGCACAATATTATTATATTCAGTTTTTGCTCTGTGTTTATTTTCGACGGCCATAGCGGAAAGGCGATGTATTTCTAATGAATTGGCAGCGTTTAGAAGACAGTCCAGTGTGGAAGTGTCGAGTGTAAAGTAACTTTTGTCCCATTCAGTAATCTCAGTAATCTCGACATCGAACCAATTTTCTCTAACATGATGACGACACCAATCAACAATCAATCTCATTATTTTTGATTTAATTGATTCCATTTTAATTCTGACCTTAGATTCTTCACAAAGGTTATCTGAAGGAATCTGAGATCTTATAGCTCTACATTGTCGAAAAGTATCGAAATCCGAGATAACGATTTTATTATCAGACGTCTCGAAGTTTATAATGCATACCATTTTTGAAAATTTAATTACTAGAAAATAAATTTATATTAATTTTTAAATGTCTCTTACGGACATTTGTTACTACTGTTTATATTCGATTTAAATTTAATTGAATTTTTTTTATTTCTTGATGTGCAAAGAATTCAAAAATATTTCCTGCCTACTGTCCATAAGAAATTTAATCAGAATAATGTGAATGATAAATTTTTTAATTGAACCCGTGAATCACCAAACAGCAAAAGGGTTTTATTTTGTTCTGCTTAAAAATAATACGCTCGGCTTGCAACTTATATTTGGTATTCAGAAATAAATTGCACCGAAGGAGTTACAGATTTACATAATGATATATATTCACTAATGTAACGCATTAATGTTGAAGCCCTCCTATGCTTCACAAGGAGAGAAGGACAGCAGTAAGTAAGTAATGTAAAACATTTTACAAGTCCAGTAATTCTTAAAAATTTGAAGTCCTGCAAATTATATACAGGACTTTAAAAATACGAATATTTTCTAAGATCATTGATGATGAGTACTTGGCAATACTCAAAACAGTGTTATATGGTCAGCCAAATACTCAAACGTGAAATTGACGCCTCCAAATCCGATACGTCTAATGCCGTCACAGGGGGATTAGCCGTGAAACAGTCGCCCTGTGAATATATAGTTTCACTGTGGTTTTGATTTATGTTTGTTACGAGTATATGCAAAGATTAGTCAATGAGTGATGGGTTGAAAGACTATGGTGACCCGCCCGGTTCACAACACTATCGCAAACGAGTGATTAAACTAAATCGCGTATTGATCGAAAGACGATCGGAATAGGTCATAAGACACAGGAAAGTGATTTTATTACACGATGTGTGGGACGCACTGCAAAATCAGTAAAATACACCTTGAAAACTCCCAGACCCCAGAATATCATCCTTTCACGTCTAATGTGGTACGTAATGGCAGAGCAGCACTTTAACAATTCGAGGAAGTTGGAAAATGGCTCGACGAATGGCATTCATAAATAATCTGAGAGATGGGCGAAATATATAAATGACGATGGCTAATATTTTGAATAAAAAAATTAATTTCCCTTGACAACAACGTGTTTTTTGCAATAAAATAATATCTTATGCTCTCATCTAATTTATTTGTATATAGTATACTCATGAGTTTATACTATATTGTTATTTATTCTATATTTAATGTAATATAATACCATCATATTAAATATAGCTAAATTTTTTCGATGTTCTTAATTTTATTAAAAATTTTAAATATTTTTCTTTCTAGTAATTATGGTATAAACAAAAGAAGAGAAAATCAAAATATATAGATAATAAAAAATATTATATTTATAATAAAAAAAGGATTATATTTAGTTAACGTTTGTTGAAAAAATTAAACTAAACATAATTTACATCTTAAAAACTGTACTCAGTCTATACGT
>NW_024035586.1:0-3512 GCF_002237135.1 Teleopsis dalmanni | reverse complement strand
AGTTCTAGAGTCATTGACTTTAAAACTACATCTTAAATCTTCAATTACATCTTAAATCTTGAATTGGCTTAACAAAAGATAACCTTGTAAACACACGATGCTAGTAGTTTTTTGCCGCATCCCATAGCACCACCATAAATAACTTGGTGCACACATTTCTTTTTGCCTCCTCAAAACGATGGATTTGCAAATATATAATGGACAGATAATCTTCTATCGACTTTAGAGAAAATCGAGAAAGTTAAAACGAAGTGTTGGCCTAAGCAGTATTTCTTCATCAATACTCTTCAATATATGTCCAAATTTTCTAACCATCCCGAGGGAGAACACCACCATCATAACGTTAGAATGAATTGTTAGAATATTGTACAACAAAATCAACTCTAACTTATACCTTTTGAACTCATTCACTGTTGATAACAACATTCACTTACCACCACGGTTGCCACTTGAAAATTTTTTTCTGTACCAAAATTGGTTTAAAAAGGTACCATTTCTGTAAAAAAAGGTCCAACATTTTTCTATTGTCTTTTTATAAGAAAATACAATTTATATAAAATGTACAAAAAGTATAAAACAATACAAGTTACATTTATAAAAAAAATTAATTGAAAATATCCACAATAAAGTTGGGTCGCCGAAAATGTACCATTTTTTGAACATGAGTACCAGAGTACCAAACGGAAAAAATAGTACCAATTTTGGTACTAAAGTACCATAAGTGGCAACCGTGCTTGCAGCAATCTTTATTATTTTTCCTGGATAGAGGCAACAATATAGGTACCTATTTAGAATTTATTAGAAGAATGCGATTAGCATATCTTCCTATAATGCAAATATTCATTTCTCAATCATATTATTTTGGATTATATATATTTTCTCAGATGTTCTATTTTAGTCACTGCAGAAGACTTACAAAGCAATTCATTATACTGATTATAGTTTTAGTATTATAAATTTTATGCTAAGTTTAAGTGAGAACAAAGTATTTTTAAAAAAAATATATTAAAAATTTTTAAATTCCTCAGTGGTATAGTTCATTTAAATATTTACAAAAAAAGGTTCTGATAAAGGGAAAAACGAAATATAAATAATTCTAGTGAGTACAGTAATAGTGAGATTTCATTGACCCCTAGTGATGAGGGTGGGACGTGATATTTATAATTTATTAGTTTCAAATGATGTAAAGATTTACGTATTATGTCGAATACATACTTAATGATTAGTGGCATAATACATCTACTATACTTTATTCTACTCCAATGGGGGTGGCTTATGTCTTTCACATTAAATCCAAAGAGGATATATTGCGGAAAAAGATGTATATACCACAATGATAATGCAAAGGTAAATTGACTACTTGATAACTATAAAAATAGATCAACAGGTCTTATAAGTTGGTCTTATATTTCAGTACATAACGAAGTAGTCAGTGTGGAGTTAACCGCCAACAACTACAGGAAAACTATAATCTTCTATCGAATATATTACATATATATATACCCACTTTCAAAAAGCAACATATCACGACTATATGTTTAAGTGTGATATTGACTAACGTTTTCATAACCTATATGCAGATTATTGATAATTAGGTCTTTCGATATCTTCTATTAGACATTAATCAAGTGTGTAACAATGATAGATAGATAGGAGATAACAGACTAAGAAGATTTCCTCTAATTAGCAAAAATATTTATTACAAGATCTATGTAGGAGCGAAACTCTATATCCAACTCGTCTATGTATGGACTATGGACAGTCAGATTAATCTTATCTAACCTGATTTCTTACTTTTATTTTATATATTCTTTTTAATGACCAATGCCTCTTTAGTAAGTAACACTTACTTAGTAAGCGGTGGAAACATTCTAATAATGAGCAAAACTACCTAAATGAGATAAGTGGGCACATGACGTATTGTGATATTTTGGCAATATATTTAATTTTTTTTTTAATTATTTTAAGTTTAATCAATTGCTTCCATAAATATTTTTTTTGTTATTATTAAAATATACCAACTGAGTTAACAGATAAGCTGATATAAACGATTAAAATGTATTACTGAAATATAGACAGAAGATTCGGGAGTACCCTTAATGAACTTTATATTGTCTATTGGTAAAATCCTTTCTAAGATACTAACTGTATCCTATAAGTTTACTATTACTTTTGTAATACTATCTACTAGACTTTTGGGTGTAAAATGATGAGTAAAAAATATTTATAGTTAAGTTGCATGGAAACTTAAAACTTTAACTAACTTTTACGTAAAAAGATAGCATAACCAAAACCTTTCACATATCTTGTAATACATAACTTCTAAATATGAAATAGAATTGCAAAATACTAGCATAAATATTATTTAGTAATGATTTCTTTCGAACAACGATTCTAATTTTTTATTTATTCACTAGTATCGTGAAAACGTGCATATAAGTATCTAACGAATTAAGATTGTTAGATACTTTTATGCAGTTTTGCACGGTACTAGTGTATAAATAAAAAATTAGAATCGTTGTCAGAAAAAAAATCATTACTAAATAATATTTATGCTTGTATTTTGCTTAAGATACACATGAGTTTTACTTTAATTGTTATTAATGATAAAACTCGAAAATTAATTTTTTTTCGAACAAACTTAATTAACTAAGAAACAATACTCTTGAATATGTTAAATAAATCGAGGTCTATGTGAAAATGGAAATTATTACCAATTCATTTGTCTGTGTAAAATAACGTTATAAGTAATTAAACACAGAAAATATAAAACTTAACAGTCCATTTAATCAACAAGAAATCATTAAATCTGAATTAGCCTATTAACAATATATGTCATTTGGCCATTCGTAATAAGAGTGATAAAAAAAAATTAAGCCAAGAATGTAGAATGTAGTTTAAAGCCATAATATCGAAAATCATGACGAGAGAGACTACAATAAACTTAATAGACAGCAATTAAGATTTCAACATAAATTACTTGCTAGAGGAGTTAACTCTTTAATACACTTATTTTTACATACATATATATAGATATCGAAGACAAAAAGATTGTTAAATTGACTATATACTCGAACATATTAAGCAACTTAGCGTATCTACCAATGCATTTCAATGATTTTGAGTTTATGGTTTTGTCGTCATTTGTGGGCAAGTAGATTAATTACAGCTAATCAATCTCTATAAAAACGAAACGTAATAATTACAAGATACTCTAATTGAAGTTATGACACAATTTGTATTTATATTTTTTTATATTTTTTTATGACTCCATTTGAATGAAAGTGTTTGAAATGTGATGAAATTGTTATATTATATCTTAATTACAAATCGGTATGCAAAATAGTGTTTGTGGAATTGATATATTTATTACTTTTAGCCTAATTATTTTAATAGTTAATATATTATTTAATAGCCGTAATTTTTTCTTTCAGTGTTGTAAAACAACAATAGTCTGGTTTATCTAAAGTCTGTTTGAAACAAATTGGCATTACTTTTAAAATATTTCAAAA
>NW_024035585.1:0-3512 GCF_002237135.1 Teleopsis dalmanni | reverse complement strand
TCAATGTCAGATTTCCAATGAGATTTGTTGCAAGTTACTTGCAATTTAAAATGCATTCACATTTTTAAATTTTGGTATGGCACTTAAAAACTGATTTTAAAAAAGTTTTCTTTTGAAGAGAAATAAATATATTTCCTAAAGATACTTTTACTATCGACTAATAAATAAAAGTAAAAAAATTATATTCATTCAATTTATTATAAATTAATAATCGATAAATATTTTCCAGAGCAATATTGGTTCAAACACGGAAACAAGCTTTTAAAATGTCTATCTTCTTCAAGGAGTCTATATACGTCTTGGAACAAATATTTAATGAGATATTTTACTATAATACCTCCAGCTCAAAAAGTATCCGGATTTTGTAAATAAAACACGCAAATTTAAATTTTATTCCAAAACGCTTACCACGAAGAGGCAATTTGAGTTTCGGGAACAGGAACAAGTCGCACGGCACCAGATCTGGCAAATATGGTGCCTGAGCGATGACAGTGGTGCCGTGTTTGATCAAAAAATCGCGTACAACAAGAATTTTCCATAGTACAAATCGCTAAATGCACTTGAGGTAGTCTCACATTACCAGCTGCTGTAAATAAACTAATTGACAGATGGCGCTCAAATATATATGTCAAGAAAGGGTGTACCAACATAACAAACATAATGAAAAACAAACAACAACGGATACTTTTTGAGCAGAAGGTATTTAACACTTATATTTTTATATATAGAATTAGCACTGATGTAAGACAAGTATTCATTTATTTCAAATTTTTGGTGTATTCTTTAATTACTTAGTGAAGTTTTGTAGTTCAGTAGGCTTCTAATGATAACATTAATGTGTTAACTGTGTTCTGTAAAATTTAAAAGTTTTTGCCTCCATTCTGCTTTTTTAATGATGACAACGAAAGTTGAAGAGAATTCCATATAGGTTAAATGAATTTAGCTAAAAGAAGTTGAATACTTGTTGCTCTAAAATTTACAATTAATAAAAATAAACTGTACATTATCACACTGTAGTGCTCATAATCAAACTATATTAATCTATCGAAAGATAGATTAAGAATAAATTTGAATTTGTTATAATAACATTTTTTTCTAGCTGAAAACACTAGAAAGTTTTTAGTGCGTCTCGTATTTAAGTTAGTGTACTTTTCATATACCGTTTTTTAAGAAAATAAAAAACAGTACACTACATACTCGTGTGTTTATTACTGTAAAGTTTGTTTTTATTCACTTCCATAAGCGAATGGTTTAAATCGTTTAAATATTTTATATAGAGCTCCTTTTAATTTTAGAATATTTCATTTGATTGCTACTTTTAAATCATTTAAAAATAATTAAATGATTCCATATTTCCTTGAGTATTTTTTCTCGTTTGGTAGTTTTTAATTACAGAAACAAAATTAACACACAAACCATAGTATAATTTATCACTATCCGTAGTTTGCACTATAAATCCTTCAATCATAGTTTTTTTTTTTTTGGTTCAAATTTGAGCAAATCGTCACTAAAGAAGAAATGAATGAATCATAAAATTGTTAACTTTTGATCCTTGAAAGCAAGTAAAAGTCCAAATTCTATTTTATGCTTTCATATTTGGTTGCAGAAAGTGGAGTGTGTAGAAGGATAGTGGGTATAAAGTGTTGTTATGTTATTCCAAATTTCCAAATGGATCAGCTTACACTAATGCAAAATTTTGTACGGACTATGTGTCAAGTTGTGCATCATTAGCAACTCACAGACGGAACTGCAGGAGTGCAAACGCTTATTAGGCTCTCTCAACTCTTCACCGGTGATAACTTAATGAAAAGTACTGATTTCCTCCTTTGTGTAGTCACAGGCGTTAGTCGAGCAGTTGCCACAGCATGAGTTTATTATTTTTAAACTGCACAAAATTTTTACATGCTCTAGTACATCTTTGTTTGCAAGGATGCGGAAGTATGTAAATACTGCGGAAAACAATGTATCACTCATTTGTGTTAAAACACGAACTTCCTTGTTACTGCAGTGGCACTTAATGCGTTATTTTAAAAGTTTTTGCTTCCAGTTGAGTTGAGTTGAGTTGCAAAAGTTTGCACTTACAATTCGCTCTGGCACGGAGAAGCTGCACAAAGGACTGCCACAATACGTCAACATAAAATATGACTTGTGTGTTTAACATTTTTCAAAGAAGAAATGTTGCAGCAACATTACCATTATAAGAATCCTTCACGACAGCGTGATGATATATTCTTTCGACAATTCCGTGATATCCCATAGTTTAAGAAATGTTAGAATTTAAAACTTGTGAAAAATTTTAATTTAATTAATTTTGCGTTTAATTTTCTTTCATGTTGTTAATTAAATTAACATGGATATGCTTGTAAAATTGAAATTAATAAAAAATTTAATTTTTTTACTAGGTTTTAAACCAGAAGATCTTAAGTTTAATATGAAATTTTCTTTAAGCATATGCAAATATCGTGTAAATTTGAATGCTACAAGTTATGTGTAAACTCAAGGTTTAATGCAATCTATTATTAAGGGCTTTTAATAAATACAAAAAAAAATTTGAGTTTTACTAATAGCTTCGTTAAGACTCTGTTAGTCGATACGTACCGTAACAACATAAGTGAACTTAAGCCAAAGCGAAATGCACAACCAACCATACCTGTGTATTTGATAGGAACGAAATAAACAAAGTTCGCCGCTTTTGCTTACTTCGTTCCTCGCTTAGCAATTAATGATTCGCAATAAATCAATTTTTTAACAATGTTATTTCCAGAAGTGGTCCTGTTAACTGGCCCCTGGTCCTCTCGTTCGTGCGGTTTAACATCTCGCGATTACTTTTTATGAGGCAATGTTAAGCCATTGATTTATACCGACATACCAGCAACTCTAGAAGGACACTGTTCATTGGTGCCATACGGCCACATTTATTCTCAAAAATAGTCAAAAATTGGACTGATCGATTGGACCATGTAGATTGTAGTTGTGGTAGACATATGCTGAAAATCAAGAACACCAATGGAGAGTATACCACCACTCAGGCAAGCGGACGGAAAATGGGCTTGGAATGAAGTAGATAAAGCAAATGAATTCGCAAATCATTTAAGCGAATTTAAGGTATTCCAGACAAATCCCGCTATTAATAACTTTAATGAAATAAAACCAAACAGATCCCGCATGTAAAAACCTAACAACAAGTCAACAAGTCCTCGGGCTATGACCAAATGTCTTTGAAAATATTGACAAAAATATTTAGCATAATACGTCGTCTTGGGTACTGTCCTCAAAATTGGAATATTTCAAAAATTTTAATTGTTAAAGAAATATTATTTATAGAAGTACACCTATGTTATAGATATAATTTATAGAGATGCAACTCTGCGTAAATATTGTATAATGTCATAGTGACATATTAATAAAGTCCTTTTTTACTGTCTCTTTTACTACCGAATGTGCAGCGCGTGTTTTACTATTACTAGTTTTAACTATTATTTGTAATATTAATGATTCCAAAACCACAAAAA
>NW_024035584.1:0-3513 GCF_002237135.1 Teleopsis dalmanni | reverse complement strand
CGATCGTAAAACCATCGAATTTGTGATTTTCAATAAGTTTCTCAAAACTCTAATATTTTGCATATTTTAACATGTGCGATCGTAAAACCATCGAATTTGTGATTTTCAATAAGTTTCTCAAAACTCTAATATTTTGCATATTTTAACATGTGCGATCGTAAAACCATCGAATTTGTGATTGTCAGTAAGTTTCTAAAAACTCTTATATTTTACACATTTTTAACATGTGCGATCGTAAAACCATAGAATTTGTGATTTTCAATAAGTTTCTCAAAACTCTAATATTTTACACATTTTAACATATTCGATCGTAAAACCATCGAATTTGTGATTTTCAATAAGTTTCTCAAAACTTTAATATTTTGCATATTTTAACATGTGCGATCGTAAAACCATCGAATTTGTGATTTTCATTAAGTTTCTCAAAACTCTAATATTTTGCATATTTTAACATGTGCGATCGTAAAACCATCGAATTTGTGATTTTCAATAAGTTTCTCAAAACTCTAATATTTTGCATATTTTAACATGTGCGATCGTAAAACCATCGAATTTGTGATTTTCAGTAAGTTTCTCAAAACTTATATTTTGCATATTTTAACATGTGCGATCGTAAAACCATCGAATTTGTGATTTTCAATAAGTTTCTCAAAACTCTAATATTTTGCATATTTTAACATGTGCGATCGTAAAACCATCGAATCTGTGATTTTCAATAAGTTTCTAAAAACTCTAATATTTTGCATATTTTAACATGTGCGATCGTAAAACCATCGAATTTGTGATGTTCAATAAGTTTCTCAAAACTCTAATATTTTGCATATTTTAACATGTACGATCGTAAAACCATCGAATTTGTGATTTTCAATAAGTTTTTCAAAACTCTAATATTTTGCATATTTTAACATGTGCGATCGTAAAACTATCGAATTTGTGATTTTCAGTAAGTTTCTAAAAACTTATATTTTACACATTTTAACATATACGATCGTAAAACCATCGAATTTGTGATTTTCAATGAGTTTCTCAAAACTCTAATATTTTGCATATTTTAACATGTGCGATCGTAAAACCATCGAATTTGTGATTTTCAATAAGTTTCTCAAAACTCTAATATTTTGCATATTTTAACATATGCGATCGTAAAATCATCGAATTTGTGATTTTCAGTAAGTTTCTATAACTCTTATATTTTACACATTTTAACATTTACGATCGTGAAACCATCGAATTTGTGATTTTCAATAAGTTTCTCAAAACTCTAATATTTTGCATATTTTAACATGTACGATCGTGAAACCATCGAATTTGTGATTTTCAATAAGTTTCTCAAAACTCTAATATTTTGCATATTTTAACATGTGCGATCGTAAAACCATCGAATTTGTGATTTTCAGTAAGTTTCTCAAAACTCTTATATTTTGCATATTTTAACATGTACGATCGTAAAACCATCGAATTTGTGATTTTCAATAAGTTTCTCAAAACTCCTATATTTTGCATATTTTAACATGTACGATCGTAAAACCACCGAATTTGTGATTTTCAACAAGTTTCTCAAAACTCTAGTATGTTGCACATTTTAACATGTACGATCGTAAAACCATGGAATATGTGACTTTAAGCAAGTTTCTCATAACTCTTATATTTTGCATATTTTAACATGTACGATCGTAAAACCATCGAATTTGTGATTTTCAGTAGGTTTCTCAAAACTCTTATATTTTGCATATTTTAACATGTGCGATCGTAAAACCATCAAATTTGTGATTTTCAATAAGTTTCTCAAAACTATTATATTTTGCATATTTTAACATGTACGATCGTAAAACCATCGAATTTCCGATTTTCAGTAAGTTTCTCAAAACTCTTATATTTTACACATTTTAACATGTACGATCGTAAAACCACCGAATTTGTGATTTTCAACAAGTTTCTCAAAACTATTATATTTTGCATATTTTAACATGTGCGATCGTAAAACCATCGAATTTGTGATTTTCAGTAAGATTCTCAAAACTCTTATATTTTGCATATTTTAACATGTACGATCGTGAAACCATCGAATTTGTGATTTTCAATAAGTTTCTCAAAACTCTTATATTTTGCATATTTTAACATGTGCGATCGTAAAACCATCGAATTTGTGATTTTCAGTAAGTTTCTCAAAACTCTTATATTTTGCATATTTTAACATGTGCGATCGTAAAACCATCAAATTTGTGATTTTCAATAAGTTTCTCAAAACTATTATATTTTGCATATTTTAACATGTACGATCGTAAAACCATCGAATTTCCGATTTTCAGTAAGTTTCTCAAAACTCTTATATTTTACATATTTTAACATGTACGATCGTAAAACCATTAATTTGTGATTTTCAGTAAGTTTCTCAAAACTCTTATATTTTGCACATTTTAACATGTGCGATCGTAAAACCATCGAATTTGTAATTTTCAGTAAGTTTCTCAAAACTCTTTTATTTTGCATATTTTAACATGTGCGATCGTAAAACCATCGAATTTGTGATTTTCAGTAAGTTTCTCAAAACTCTTATATTTTGCATATATTAACATGTGCGATCGTAAAACCATCGAATTTGTGATTTTCAGTAAGTTTCTCAAAACTCTTATATTTTGCACATTTTAACATGTGCGGATCGTATAACCATCGAATTTGTGATTTTCAGTAAGTTTCTCAAAACTCTTATATTTTGCATATTTTAACATGTACGATCGTAAAACCATCGAATTTGTGATTTTCAATAAGTTTCTCAAAACTCCTATATTTTGCATATTTTAACATGTACGATCGTAAAACCACCGAATTTGTGATTTTCAACAAGTTTCTCAAAACTCTAGTATGTTGCACATTTTAACATGTACGATCGTAAAACCATGGAATATGTGACTTTAAGCAAGTTTCTCATAACTCTTATATTTTGCATATTTTAACATGTACGATCGTAAAACCATCGAATTTGTGATTTTCAGTAGGTTTCTCAAAACTCTTATATTTTGCATATTTTAACATGTGCGATCGTAAAACCATCAAATTTGTGATTTTCAATAAGTTTCTCAAAACTATTATATTTTGCATATTTTAACATGTACGATCGTAAAACCATCGAATTTCCGATTTTCAGTAAGTTTCTCAAAACTCTTATATTTTACACATTTTAACATGTACGATCGTAAAACCACCGAATTTGTGATTTTCAACAAGTTTCTCAAAACTATTATATTTTGCATATTTTAACATGTGCGATCGTAAAACCATCGAATTTGTGATTTTCAGTAAGATTCTCAAAACTCTTATATTTTGCATATTTTAACATGTACGATCGTGAAACCATCGAATTTGTGATTTTCAATAAGTTTCTCAAAACTCTTATATTTTGCATATTTTAACATGTGCGATCGTAAAACCATCGAATTTGTGATTTTCAATAAGTTTCTCAAAACTCTTATATTTTGCATATTTTAACATGTACGATCGTAAAACCACCGAATT
>NW_024035583.1:0-3515 GCF_002237135.1 Teleopsis dalmanni | reverse complement strand
TTACAATAAATTGTACCAATAATTCAATATTTATAATTCCCTGAGATTTGCTTTAATCTATTCCTGACATCTTTTACATTGCTGCATTAGAATATAAATATTTGTTATTTTTATATTAAACTGTACGTTATTCGCTTGAAATGCGAGTAACCTTTTTATCGATATATTTAAATAAACCTAATAAGAATTATAAAATAAAATATTCCAATTGCATCAAATTGTGGTTAAATGAAAAGCATTGGATGTTTTTCTGATAACTTGATTTTGAAATGAAACATAAATAATTCAATTGGCAATTTTTTTTCATTGATTTTGACAGATTATATATTAGTTTGTTAATAATTATTTTTTTAAGACCAGTAGTTCGTGTTAAAAGTTATTGTAAAGCATAGATGAGTTATGATTTAATATAGAAAAAATAGTAATGCATTAAGCTTGTTCATATCATTTTCTTTAACGATATAATTACATATTCTGCTCTCATAAGATAACTTCCTCAAAAGGGTTCAACGCTGTCAACAGCTTCTGTAATACTTCCGTAGATGCTTAAGTTAAGTGCTCATACGTGTTAACAAGTTGTAAACATTCACTACTATTGCATATATGTCTATTTTACCTGAGAGAAGTTTGATTTCACTGATAATTTGTATACAAATTGTTATCTCCTAAACAAAACTATGATAACAAAATATGTGATCATCAATATAAACAAACCAAAGGTTAAATAGTTCTATTGATAGAAAATTTCATGTGAAAAGTAATAAAAATCGACTAAATTTACTAGGGCTTATATATTTCTATTTAACAAACTTAAGCACGTAGCTAAAGTTGGTGAGCTTAAGGGGTTGAACCACTTTCGAAATAAGGCTACATGTAAGCAAATATAAAAGCAAAAGAAGCAACTTTTTTTAAAAATCAACTTATCAGCCGGTCTACTTTTTTAAATTTTTACCCAAAAACCCTTGAATCTTTAAAGTGTTTGCATATCTAGGAGATTACTTCTATAATTATGAAGTAGATAATTCTGGCTGCGGGGCGGAACAAAATAATATTTATTTTTTACTTCCATGCATTGTAATCTTGCATTGTAATCTTAAATATATTTTTCTTTTGTTTTATATATTATAACATGAAGATAATTTGTTTTTTATTTAATATTCAATAGCTTTTAAATAGTCATTAAATTTTTTATGACAATTCTTAAATAAAAAGAATGATAACAACTATTTACAATGTATTTTATTATTAAATAAAATTTACTATTTCAACAATAGGAAAGGTGTCAGTTTATTAACATTTAAAAAATGTGTTTTGTTTGAAAATAAACTATCCATAATTGCTCGTTGAAAATAAAAAAAAAAACTGAATATCTAAGATGTCAACGCTTCAACTGAACATGTAAATAGAACTTCTTATAATTACACGACTCGATTCCCATACATAAAAAACTGCACAATTATACAAAGTAGTTAAACTACATGAGTTAAAAGAAGTTTATTTATACAATATATTTAATTAAAATAATTTTTTAAAAAAATTATTTGGATATAGTTTGAGTATAAAATATTAACTGGAATAAAAGCATACAAAATTTTTACATTCAACACACTTAAAATATTTATAAAATTCACTAAAGAACATTAAAAAATCTCTAGACGTCATATAATCTCTGTACAATTATTACAATTGGAATAATTTCAATTATTTGAAATGGAATAGTTACAATTATTAGATATGGAATTAATTATTAATTAATTTGGAGCAAATTCTTTGCTCTTGTCTTTATCATCCAAAAACCTTGTTGCACATATCATTTAATAATTTATTACAATAAAGTTATATTTGTTAAACTTTTCCTAATAAATCGTGTCCATATGGCTTCTTTCTGTATCCTTTGAATGCGAACAATTTAAATGCTATCACCATCATACCAATACAGAACACATAGAGCAGCATACCCATTCGCATGTCCATATCGGAAAATACATTGCCAATCATACGCTTTTGTCTTAGTTTTTCTATAGTCGGTTGAAGTAATTCCTCGTGTTCTACACCATAACGACTGATGTATTCTGGATTGTGAATATTTTTAAGAAAACTCAAAACTGCGTTTTTGTCCCAATTCGTTTCCATTATAGCAGGAGAGATCGGCTGTTTATAACAACCACTGCAGCTTGATTGACTAGGAAATTGTATTTTTGGAAATAGTGGATCTTCTGTAGAATCACCAGCGAGACGATTATTCACTTCATTATGTGCTGCCCATAACCATAGTACTGCATCGTCTTTATTCGGTGTGCTCCAGATTTTCCGTTTTGTTGCCATTGCCTGAAAATGAATAATATTTTAATAAAATGCTATATTTATGGGTCTCAAAAAATTATTTATGAATACTTAAATATAAGAAATAATTCTAAAAGCACTGATGATTGGTAATACTCGAAACAGCTGTATGGCCAGCCAAAAATTCAACTAATTTAAATATATATTACAATCTTTTTAATATAATTTCAATACATAAATAATAATTAATATTAGCTTAAGTTTGTAAATTACGACATATATCAGAATGTAACTAAAAACTCTGATGACGATTATTATATTCATGAACACAACTATTACAACTATTATATATAAATTTGTATTTACCATAATTAAAATTAGATTGAAATTAAAATCCACGTGATATATCTGAATATCATTCAAAGATATTTACAAATATTATTTTTAAAATTTTTTTAATTTTTTTATTATATATTATTATTATTATATATTTTATTATATAATATATATATATATTATATTATATATTAATATTATTATTATATACTTTATTAATATGATGCTGGCACCAAAGGCAATGAAAGGGCAGACAAACTTGCAAGAAGATAGACCGAGAAACATTTTGTGGTTTAAACATGGATAGAAAGGAATTCTATCTATTCTTATGAACGGCGGAGAGAAAAAAGAAAGAGAACACTTTTGGGTAAGGTTATCAAGAATATCACAATCTAAAATGCTTTTAGGGACTTACAAACTAACACGCTTCAAAGATTGCATAGCGCAATCAAAAAAAAACCTAAGAATTATTGCGGGATTATTGACCAGTCACTGCAAATTGAATAATCACCTATCGAAGTTAAAAATTTAATCCATCTCAGACTGCAGACACTGTAGAGAAGAGAGAGAAACTGCATACGATGTGCTTGCAGAGTGTCCGGCACTGATGCACAAGCGGAAGAAACAGCTAGGAGGGAATTTCATGGATTATAAGGATTCAAGACAAGGAAAGATAGGCTCTATACAGTCTTACATTAAAGAAATCGGACTTGGAAAAACACTCTAATCCGATTAAGGGGCACAACAGATCTTGTAGGTCGCAGTGCACTATTCTTTCTTTTCAATAATAATAATTATTAATATGAAATGTAAGGCGAATGACAATGTGCTGAATATAAGGTAATAATCAAAAATGTCAAATTTTTTAATGGGTTTGATACCTGATACTTAGCTAT
>NW_024035582.1:0-3516 GCF_002237135.1 Teleopsis dalmanni | reverse complement strand
GACATTTTTGACACTGATTTAAATGAATTTCTAGAGTATTCCGATGAATTTCGTCGAAATAAAAATTAAATGAACTCATAAAAGAATTTTTTAGCCGGTAAATTTGTGTAATTATTTACTATTATTAATTTATTAAGAAAAAAAAATCTTTTTTTCTGCAAACTTAATCCTTAAATTAATTCGCAAATAATTTTATTATAAAAAAAGAATTCAATGAACCACTAAAAAGGTTTGATTCATGCATCAAATATATATGTATGTACTTTAGATAAAGTTTTTAAAGTCATTCTAAAATCAATTTTTTTTTTTTTGCTAAGGAAGCTATGTAAATATATAATAATATTTTATAGTATATCTAGATATCGTATAGGCTAATGTGCTTCTGATGTCGCAATTTTTGGCTGCACGTTCAAAAATTTTGTTTTACATGCAGTTCATTTACATGTACATGCGTACATTTTTAAATGCATTGGATTTCAATAATTTACTGCAGGCTTTTAATTAACAAAGCATATAAGTTTTGATTTATTTTGTTTGAGGTAGCTCTGAAATTAACAAATAATAATTTAAGATTCAAAATAGTAATTCTTTGAGGAAATTGGCTACTTCTGCTAACAGAAAGGGAAGATAAAAAGAAAATTTGCAAACATCGCTTGCACAACAATTTTTGTTGAATGTTTTATATTTTTATTGTTTGCTTTATATGTTTATTGTTAATTTTATAATTGTATTGTTTGTTTATTATGTATTTTAATTGTATATTTAAAATTTTTATTGTAATTTTTATTTTTTTTGAATGTTTTATATGTTTATTGGTTGTTTTATATATTTATTGTGTATTTTATAATTCTATTGTTTGTTTATTGAGTGTTTTGTTTTTTAATTGTAATTTTAATATTTTTATTTTTTTGTTATGTTTCTTGCGTAGTAGTTGCTTTTATTATATATTTTTATTGTTGTATTTTATGATTTTATGATTTTATGCTTTTTTTAAGTATTTTATGTACGGATTTTATGGTTTATACGGATTTTATGGATTTATTACTTTCGTTATCGACAGTGTAAGTAACATCTAGATTATCGACGCTGTCGGTAATGATTGCTGAAACAGTAAAAGGAATTTTTATTTTATTCATAATTAACATATCGGTGCAGATTTTTTTTTAACAGTGTGAAGTATAAGAATTATAGCTGTAATGAAAATAGTGTTTGTGATCTGTTAGTTTAACATGTGTTGTTAGTAAATTGGAGCATTCGCAAGAAGTTTTTATAAATAATAAATTTAATCCAGAGAACTTTTTTTCAAGTTCACGCACCAAAATAATTTGTATCTTTTGGAAAGTTTTTTGTTGTGGAATTGGTACATAAATTATAACAGCCTACAACAACAAAATAACAATATTAATGAAACTATGTTTAAAAAATGTGCATACCTTTTTAGTACCGAATTCAATTTCAAGGGCTCGAGTTATGTGCAAATCTCTCAAATAAGGTTTTAAGTCTACAACAACAAAATAACAATATTAATGAAACTATGTTTAAAAAATGTGCATCCAATTTGGCACAAATACATTTGCCTACGATCTCTGCTGGAAACACTAAATCTTCTAAAATAAAATACACAGCAGTTAAACTACGCGAACGGATTATTGCACCGTCTTTTTTTTACGAAAACTTTGTAGTTACTCGTTCACTATCTAAGTCTTTACGGTGCTGATATAAGTCTTTTTCTTCAAGTGGTCCTTGCAAACCCTTATGAAATATTTTTCTCATCCACCAGTAACTCCATCTCGAAAATATATTAGCGTTTGAGTAGGGATTCTTTGGGCGTTCAATTTTTCTTCTAGTCCGATTCATGTTAAATTTCTTTATTTACAGTTACGTTTGGTTATGATAAACCAAAAATGTAGTAATAAATTCGAAGTTCAAGAAATGAAGATAACCGACACGAGCACCACTCAATATGGTAAATGCAACAAAAATTTTTTAAATCGTGAATAGCAGTAAATAGCAATGCAAAAAATTTACAACACTTTTTCAATGTTACAACAAAACTTTATAGACAATGTACGATAATTACGCGTACTCGTTCTCGTATTCGTACAACAGAAATTATTTTCAAATAATTCCTTATGCAAATCATGCAAAATTGTTATATTATTCTGTTTAATGAATTATTATTATTTAGTCATATTGAATTAATTGCTGCAAGTTAATTGCTAGACTCATTAAATTTGATGAATGTTACCAATATATGAATGAGCTACAATTCAGTTTGAGCAATGAAGCGTAAACGAAACATTGGACCACTAATTTTAAACAGCAAAAACCACAAGTGCAAAAAAAAGATTTAATGAAATAAGTGTTATTTAACACTTACTTTGTGCTCAATGGTCGTTTGTAGATTCTTATCCAAATGCACCTTTATAATTTGGGTGCCATCCATTTTGGCACGAATACGTTTGCCTACGATCTCTGCTGAAAACACTAAATCTTCTAAAATAAAATACACAGCAGTTAAACTACGCGAACGGATTATTGCACCGTCTTGTTTTTACGAAAACTTTGTAGTTACTCGTTCACTATCTAAGTCTTTACGGTGCTGATATAACTCTTCCTCTTCAAGTGGTCCTTGCAAACCCTTATGAAATATATTTCTCATCCACCAGAAACTCCATCTCGAAAATATATTAGCGGTTGAGTAGGGATTCTTTGGGCGTTCAATTTTTCTTCTAGTCCGATTGATGTTAAATTTCTTTATTTACAGTTACGTTTGATTATGATAAACCAAAAATGTAGTAATAAATTCGAAGTTCAAGAAATGAAGATAACCGACACGAGCACCACTCAAATATGGTAAATGCAACAAAAATTTCTTAAATCGTGAATAACAGTAAATAACAATGCAAAAAATTTACAATATTTTTTCAATGTTACAACAAAACTTTATAGACAATGTACGGTAATTATGCGTACTCGTTCTCGTATTCGTACAACAGAAATTATTTTCAAATAATTCCTTATCCTTATGCAAATCATGCAAAATTGTTATATTATTCTGTTTAATGAATTATTATTATTAAGACATATTGAATTAATTGCTGCAAGTTAATTGCTACACTCATTAAATTTGATGAATGTTACCAATATATGAATAAGCTACAATTCAGTTTGAGCAATGAAGCGTAAACGAAACATTGGACCACTAATTTTAAACAGCAAAAAACACAAGCGCAAAAAAAGATTTAATGAAATAAGTGTTATTTAACACTTACTTTGTGCTCAATGGTCGTTTGTAGATTCTTATCCAAATGCACCTTTATATATAATTTGGGTGCCATCCAATTTGGCACGAATACGTTTGCCTACGATCTCTGCTGGAAACACTAAATCTTCTAAAATAAAATACACAGCAGTTAAACTACGCGAACGGATTATTGCACAGTCTTGTTTTTACGAAAACTTTGTAGTTACTCGTTCACTATCTAAGTCTTTACGGTGCTGATATAAGTCTTC
>NW_024035581.1:0-3518 GCF_002237135.1 Teleopsis dalmanni | reverse complement strand
TACCTTTAATTTTAATTTATGTAGCTGTATGAATTACAGTACTGAAGGCTCAATACCTTCCCTTGGACTTGGTGTGATGGGTGAAACAATAAAGCAATTTCGTTTTTTAATTATTTTTGCATAAAGTAAATTTATTTAGCCAGAATGGTCTAAAGCAGTCAGAAAATTTAATTAATAAATTCAATATTAAAAAATTCAAATTAAACAAATATATATATTATAAAAAATTCACATAACATTGTTAAAAAAGGATGTCTAAGTTAGCATACTGAAGTATTAATCTGTCCTAAATATTTACAAAAATGCACTTTATTGATTACTAAAGAGTAATACTCTTTATTGAAAACATGAAGATACATTATTTAAATGTATATCTGATTAAATAAAATCAATTGCTTCCATTTCATTGAAAATACTATAAACATTAGAACGTATACTGATGTTTAATTCTATAAGTTAAAGCTTTTTATGAATATGGACTGTTTGATTTCAGTTATACCAAATTTAGTTCTTATATTGTCTCACTGTAAAAATAGATTCTCTTATTAATTCCTTTAAACGAACCAGTAGGAAATTTGATTCATTTATCAAATTTAGTAAATTATTCAAGTAAGAAATAAGGACGCTGATTTTAAAATGTTTTCAAATAAATTGATTTTTCAATTTATAGCAATGCGAATTGATTTTATTGGTAGTTTCAATGATTTGATAGTTCAAATTAAATGACTCCTTAACGTGCAGCTTTGCCAAAATAGAGTTTAAATTTTTTTCTGAAAAAGCAGTGACAATAGATGTGTTCTGCCATGCCTTTCTAAACTCTTTGAAAGAGCACTGCTTTTAAAGCTAAAACCGTTCCTTGACGTTCAAAACTTAATACCCTCCCACCAGTTTGGTTTTAGGGAAAAACATGGAACTATTGAGCAAGTGAATCGTATAACGAATGAAATAAGACACACATTTGAGCTCAGAGAATATTGTTCCGCGGTATTCCTCGATGTTAAACAAGCATTTGATAAAGTATGGCATAATGGACTCATATATAAGATACGCTGTTCATTACCTGCAAATGTCCACTCAGTTTTAGAATCGTATCTGTATAATAGAAGCTTTAAAGTGAAATGCAAATCATATACTTCTAATAATTTCCCAAGGAAGTGCTCTTGGCCCTATATTGTATGTACTTTACACATCTGATATCCCGATAAGTAGTTCAGTTATCACCACAACGTTTGCCGATGATACGGCAATTTTATGCCGAAACAGAAACGCTGTGCTAGCTTCAAACCAACTTCAATCTCACTTATATCGGGTGGAGAAATGGTTGTCAAAATGGCGAATTAAAATTAACGAAGTAAAATATAGATTTTTACCTTAAATCGGAGTACATCTCCAACAATTTTACTAAACAACATTCTCATACCACAAGCAGATAATATAACGTACTTAGGTATCCACCTAGACAGACGACTAACTTGGCGCAAACATGTTGAAGCGAAAAAGTTCAGATGAAGCTTCAAGCCTCTAAGTTGCATTGCCTCATTAATAGCAGATCTTCCCTATGCCTAGAGTATAAATTACTCTTGTATAACAGCATCATAAAACCAATATGGACTTATGGTATTCAGCTATTTGGCAATGCTAGTACTTCAAATATTGAAATTATCCAAAGAGCTCAGTCAAAAATACTAAGAATTATCACTGGTGTCCCATGGTATATTAGGAATGAAAGTATACACCGAGATCTACAAATTCCCCTAGTTAAAGCTGAATTTGACAATATAAGAAAAAAATACAATAAAAGGCTGACAGAGCATGTTAATCCCTTAGCAAGAAATCTCGCACTTCTATCCATTACTTCCCGCCTAAAAAAAGCTGATCGTACAGACATTAATTAATATTCAACAGCTTGAAGTAAAAACCGCACCTTTCTTTTTAGTAATCTGTTAAAGTTGAACCACTTTCTTAAGAAACCACCTAACATTCACTCCAATGAAATTTAACCCATTAATCTAAGTGAGGTTCGTGATATAAGGATTACTTATTTTATTTTATTTTTTACAATATATAGTTAAAATAAAAATTTGTAACATTATGTAATTAGTTATAAGATTTTACAACTTATTGTTAGTCTCATTTTAAGAGAAGATGTAATAAATAAATGTATGTTTAAAAAAAAAAAAATAGATGTGTTCAGTTGAATAGTCACTAATAAATGAGATCAAACACCTAATGGTACATCACTCCTAATGCCAATCTCCACGCGTTCTCGTTCGTCTGTGAGATCAGGCTCTCCTTACAATAGAATTTATAAAGAACGGCGAGCGGCGACCAGACTGTTCGAGAGATAAAAAACATTTCCGTTACATCCAAATCTTAGCCTCGAAAAAATTTCGGCAAAATTTCGTTGCAATGCCAACACTACAAAGACCTTTAGCGACATGCTGAAGTACTCCATCATTATGGTGGCCATTGATGAAATATAGGTCAATAGTTTTGTGAACGACAAACCATCCTTGGCCATTTTAGCGAGAAAGGGACTCAGTAGCAACACTAC
Organism: Teleopsis dalmanni; assembly: GCF_002237135.1. Classification (NCBI taxonomy): domain Eukaryota; kingdom Metazoa; phylum Arthropoda; class Insecta; order Diptera; family Diopsidae; genus Teleopsis; species Teleopsis dalmanni. The sequence continues at coordinate 964 of NW_024035581.1, read as the reverse complement.
AAAACACTGCCGATCACTGCGACTTCCTCAAACACACCTGAGAAGAGATGTGTTTTCGAAGTAGAGGAATTTTTGAAATCAGGTAATGACTCTAGGAAGGATAGCGTTCTAGATATCACAGTGGCGGAGAGGACTGAATACACATTAAACCAATTGAGTTCAATACCTGGAAAGTGTTCAACATGCATATTTAGCGGAAAATAAAATTACAACAATAAAAAGAATGAGAAATGTCTCAATTACAAGTCAAAGGAAACCTGTAGTGAAATAGGAAATGGCGGTGTTCAAATTAAAACTGTAAATGGGTTTCCGTTTCGTAAAAACACAAACATTTTTTCTCTGATACATTTCTCATTTTTACAAAAAAGGTACAGTCCTGTAAACTAAACATAATAATGAGGTAGTAATTTAATCCAATGTAAAAAATAAATAAAAGTAAATGCATATAAAGTAATAAATAAAAAGTGACATTTGAAGATAGAGCACATGAAACTCTCGGGTTCTTACAAAACCGCGTCAAAACAAATAATACTTGTACCTAATGTTGCTTAAAGTAGTTAATTTATCACATGTATTGCAAATAAAATTTATATGTAGCTATTTACACGAAAGGGTGAAAAATGTCTTACTCTAATGAGAAAGATAAAATATCGTACAATTAATGAGTTCTGTTTTTTTTCTCTTAGTAAAATTTCTGTTAAATGTTAGTTAAAACTACTGCTGTGGTCAACATTATATAGTCAATATTATATATAAAATACTTGCCAGAAATGGTAAGAAATAACAACAGCATTTTTTCATTATTAATTAAATACATAACTTAAATCAAATACACTAAAACTTTAGTTTTTTTTTTCAAAATAATAATTGCAATTGTTTTGTTTTAAAAACAGATGAGAGAGACAGTAATAATTATTACAAATACAAAGAAAAGCGCGAGTTATGTATGAACAAAATATGTATA
>NW_024035580.1:0-3519 GCF_002237135.1 Teleopsis dalmanni | reverse complement strand
TTATAATTTTTCTGAACTTACTCTTTATTACTTAAATTATAACATAATTATGAGAAATCAATAATAATAGATAGTTCAAGCCTTGAGTTATTTTTATATAAAAAAACTATTTACAATCATATTAATATCACCTCCACAGTTATAAGGTGTTTTAAAAAAATTAGTTCGTAAAATTGTTTAAAAAATAGTAAAAAAGTTAAAAAAAAAATTTTATTAGACGGTTAGATGGAATTCAGATGCATAGTCAAAAACACTGCTGTGATGAGTTTCATATAATTATCATTACAAAGTACGGAAAAAGGGCAATCGTAAATAATTTTTTTACAGGCTCCTTAGTTTCTTCCACGGTGTTGATATGTTTAACCATTAAAAATGATTCATTTTTCTACATTGTAAATAGCAACCTACTTGGGACATGTTATACAGACAGTCATATACAAATGGTCGCAGCAATATTACATCCTTCATGGTCATGACCAAAAGGCATATTATACAGTGAGATATATCACAATTGTCATTCTTGTACTTCTTCTGCTAATTTGATACTTTGCTACTATTTTGTTCCTAAATGGAAAAATTAATATTTTTTTATATTTTACATTTCATATCCATCCAAAAATACACAAATTGGCTACTAAAAGGTTCGTATTTAGAAATTGTGATTTTCATTGTGGTCTTGGCACATTAATTGCTATAAGATGGGCTTGAGAATACGTCAAACATTCGCTTTTCTTTAAAAGACTACCAAATGGCGATAGTTTTAAAGTTCGACAGTTTCAGATCATATAATTATACAGCTAGTAGAACATGTCTAGGTGTATTATATTTCTATATATATATTTATTTAGGTCTATATAGTATATATTTATATATATATATTATATACAAATATTATAATTAATATACATATATATAATATATAATAATATATATTATATAATTTATGTATAATTGTTTTAAAAATATGTTTGTTAGATTTTTGCTAATATACTAGTTGTAATAATAAAAATTATATACATATATTTCATATAAACAATTATATAAAATATATATATATATATTAATATATATAAATAATATATTATACTATAACTTATTTAAAATATGATGTTAGATTTTTTGAATACTATTCACTATTTGTAATAGTAATAACCTCCATTTTAGCGCAACTTAAGTGTTAAGTTAATATAAGGTAAAAAAAATGTATATTAATTTATAAAAACTATTTCTTGTATCTTAAACCTTTCTAACCACTTTCTACGTACGAACTCGTATTTCATAGATTAGAACAATATATTAATAAGAACGTGAGATGTGTAGTTGTGACACTTTCACAGATACCAGTTCTTATGGTCTCTTGAGCAGTTTCAGTATCACCATGTACACACATGAGGGACCTAGTTCGCTGTATTATAGTATAGTTCATGGGTTCGTCATGAGCAAAATTGTATTGTTCAGCTTGCCCATATATCCTTGCGGTATAACAATAAGAGCTGTAGAGCGAAAAATACAAATAGTATTCGGTTCAAAGTTATTTGTCATGACAATCGAGGCGTACTACGCCTGACCTCATTTCCCATCTTAAGCAAACAGTGTATTCACTAATTAATATTGTCAAAGATTCTATTTGTCCTTTTTGTAACCAATTATTACAATTTATGTGTCACTCTGCATAACATGTCATTTTCGTCAAAGTCCAAAAGAGGACAATTCATTTTTCTCACTCTCCTCTACCTCTTTTGGTCAGTGACGAGCCCATGACACTTTATATAACATGCCCCATAGTGTGATTTTGTATTAAGGCTAAGTTTTCATTTATATATGTTAAGTTTCAAAACTCGAATCCTGCAGGATAGAACACGATTTTTGAAAATGAAAACTTCTAACCAGAAGTCTGACACTTATGTGGATATTTTATTGAACTCAATGTGCTAACATTGAGTCTAAGAAGTCATATGGTTTAATATTTATGTGGATATTTTACTGAACTCAATGTGTTATAGGGCGATGTCTTTGCGTTATAACATTTTATTTTGCTTTCTGTGGAGAAGAAATTCATTAATGTTATTAAAAATAAAAAAAAAAATTTAATAACCTATCAAATTGATGTATTAGTAAGACTGCATAGAGTAAGAAAGGAAAGGTTCTTTGGCAGCTTCCAACAAATAAATTGCCATTGCAAAGAATTTTAAACTTCTGAAATATAATATAAGATACGAGTATTTTTTATTACTTTCTTAAGTAATTTATGAAATTCATAGAAATTTTCCGGAGTACATATCTCTTAATAAAACTAAATTCAAAATATATAAATGCAATAATTTTATTCCTTATATCAACTTCAACCGAAACAGTCAGGAGTCAAAGTACTAAATATGTGTAATATACTGTAATATACCATCGAGAAAAAAGCTTTGTGATGTTAAATTACCCATCTACTTGGTCATTCCCTAATAATACGAAATATTAATATGGTTATTATGTGAATTTTATATGATTTTAATATTTAAAATTCGGAAGTGGAATAACAAATGAAACAAAATTTATAAGTTTTTGGAATAACAAAGGATTTAATGTTAATTAAATTTTTAATATCTGTTGTTTACAAAACAGAGACTAAAAAGTTATTGAATGTAATATTTAATTATTAATTTGCAAAACATACATACATACATATTTAGATATAAAATATTTAATTAAAATAAAATATTTCATATTCATAAAATATATGACCAACACAAACAAAGGGCGACAATTCTATATTGTAATTAAATTTGGAGACAGAAATTTATTTGACTAATATTCACAAACAGTTCGAACTGTTTTAATATTGACTTATGAATGGTATATTTATGTACATATATATGTATGTACATTGTACATTCTATATCCATAACGATTGCTCTTGTACATACGAGTATTTCAATATAAACTGCATTAGCCTCATTGCATTTCAGTTCATTATCAGAAATGTGTCCTTTAGGTTGTCATAAAAAATTAATATTGTATAAATTTAAAATGAAATTTAAGTTTAGTAATGGCCTTCAAAGCGTTGTCTTTGAAAGGGAATTCTATTGAGTCCTTATATTCATAAATTTATCCCTATATTGAAACGTATACGAGTACACACTTGAGTTGATGCTGAAAAGTGTATTTGTAAATTATGGCTTAACTTATCATTTTGCTGACATTGACACTAACAAAAAATATTCCCAATGAAATGCTGTGAATATTGTAAAATTTTATGAATACGAAAGCATTTTTAGTCCTGTCTGTGTCGAACATCTTTTTGAATTCACACAACATAACCGATGTTACATGATTGATATGGAGCCGGGATATCACTTTAAGTACTTTTCATCTACGCATACGACTACACTTGCTGATGAAATTTTGAAGCAAAAGAGTCCCTTGTGAAAATTTAAAACAAAACAAAAAAATCTTGTAAAAATAAAAGTGCTTAAAGAAGAAGAAGAATACATAAGTATTGAAATGGAATATGTAAGACTTTAAATAAAT
>NW_024035579.1:0-3525 GCF_002237135.1 Teleopsis dalmanni | reverse complement strand
CAACTAAATTGAGAATTATTTTTGTCATGCATGTTTGTTAATAACTCAATTATGTATTATTCATTTTTTAATGTTTTATACCGGAACTTTTTAAAACGCTTATACATGAAAATTTATTGTGCGCAAGAGTGCGCCATTTCATTATATTCTGTTAATAAATAGTGACGGAATTATATATTTTGAAATGTGTTACGCAGTCCACACAACTAAATTGAGAATTATTTTTGTCATGCATGTTTGTTAATAACTCAATTATGTATTATTCATTTTTTAATGTTTTATACCGGAACTTTTTAAAACCGTTATACATGTGAAATTTATTGTGCGCAACAGTGCGCCATTTCATTATATTCTGTTAATAAATAGTGACGGAATGACATATTTTGAAATGTGTAACGCAGTTCACACAACAAAGTTGGGAATTATTTTTGTCATGCATGTTTGTTAATAACTCAATTATGTATTATTCATTTGGTAATGTTTTATACCGGAACTTTTTAAAACCCTTATACATGTGAAATTTATTGTGCGCAACAGTGCGCCATTTCATTATATTCTGTTAATAAATAGTGAAGGAATGACATATTTTGAAATGTGTTACGCGGTCCACACAACTAAGTTGAGAATTATTTTTGTCATGCATGTTTGTTAATAACTCAATTATGTATTATTCATTTTTTAATGTTTTATACCGGAACTTTTTAAAACCCTTATACATGTGAAATTTTTGTGCGCAACGGTTATATTATATATTATATTCTATATTATACATTATATTCTGTCAATAAATAGTGACGGAATGACATATTTTGAAATGTGTTACGCGGTCCACACAACTAAGTTGAGAATTATTTTTGTCATGCATGTTTGTTAATAACTCAATTATGTATTATTCATTTTTTAATGTTTTATACCGGAACTTTTTAAGATCGTTATACATGTGAAATTTATTGTGCGCAACAGTGCGCCAGTTCATTATATTCTGTTAATAAATAGTGACGGAATGACATATTTTGAAATGTGTTACGCAGTCCACACAACAAAGTTGGGAATTATTTTTGTCATGCATGTTTGTTAATTATGTATTATTCATTTGTTAATGTTTTATAACGCAACTTTTTAAAACCCTTATACATGTGAAATTTATTGTGCGCAACAGTGCGCCATTTCATTATATTCTGTTAATAAATAGTGAAGGAATGACATATTTTGAAAAGTGTTACGCAGTCCACACAACAAAGTTGGGAATTATTTTTGTAATGCATGTTTGTTAATAACTCAATTATGTATTATTCATTTTTTAATGTTTTATACCAAACCTTTTTAAAACCCTTATACATGTGAAATTTATTGTGCGCAACAGTTATATTATATATTATATTCTATATTACACATTATATTCTGTCAATAAATAGTGAAGGAATGACATGTTTTGAAATGTGTTACGCAGTCCACACAACTAAATTGAGAATTGTTCTTGTCATGCATGTTTGTTAATAACTCAATTATGTATTATTCATTTTTTAATGTTTTATACCGGAACTTTTTAAAACCCTTATACATGTGAAATTTATTGTGCGCAACAGTTAAATTGTATATTATATTCTATATTATACATTATATTCTGTCAATAAATAGTGAAGGAATGACATGTTTTGAAATGTGTTACGCAGTCCACACAACTAAGTTGTGAATTATTTTTGTCATGCATGTTTGTTAATAACTCAATTATGTATTATTCATTTTTTAATGTTTTATACCGGAACTTTTTAAAACCCTTATACATGTGAAATTTATTGTGCGCAACAGTGCGCCATTTCATTATATTCTGTTATTAAATAGTGACGGAATGACATATTTTAAAATGTGTTACGCGGTCCACACAACAAAGTTGAGAATTATTTTTGTCAAGCATGTTTGTTAATAACTCAATTATGTATTATTCATTTTTTAATGTTTTATACCGGAGCTTTTTAAAACCCTTATACATGTGAAATTTATTGTGCGCAACAGTGCGCCATTTCATTATATTCTGTTAATAAATAGTGACGGAATGACATATTTTGAAATGTGTTACGCGGTCCACACAACAAAGTTGGGAATAATTTTTGTCATGCATGTTTGTTAATAACTGAATTATGTATTATTCATTTTTTAATGTTTTATACCGGAACTTTTTAAAACCCTTATACATGTGAAATTTATTGTGCGCAACAGTTATATTATATATTATATTCTATATTATACATTATATTCCGTCAATAAATAGTGAAGGAATGACATATTTCGAAATGTGTTACGCGGTCCACACAACTAAGTTGGGAATTAATTTTGTCATGCATGTTTGTTAATAACTCAATTATGTATTATTCATTTGTTAATGTTTTATACCGGAACTTTTTAAAACCCTTATACATGTGAAATTTATTGTGCGCAACAGTGCGCCATTTCATTATATTCTGTTAATAAATAGTGACAGAATGACATATTTTGAAAAGTGTTACGCAGTCCACACAACTAAATTGAGAATTATTTTTGTCATGCATGTTTGTTAATAACTCAATTATGTATTATTCATTTTTTAATGTTTTATACCGGAACTTTTTAAAACGCTTATACATGAAAATTTATTGTGCGCAAGAGTGCGCCATTTCATTATATTCTGTTAATAAATAGTGACGGAATTATATATTTTGAAATGTGTTACGCAGTCCACACAACTAAATTGAGAATTATTTTTGTCATGCATGTTTGTTAATAACTCAATTATGTATTATTCATTTTTTAATGTTTTATACCGGAACTTTTTAAAACCGTTATACATGTGAAATTTATTGTGCGCAACAGTGCGCCATTTCATTATATTCTGTTAATAAATAGTGACGGAATGACATATTTTGAAATGTGTAACGCAGTTCACACAACAAAGTTGGGAATTATTTTTGTCATGCATGTTTGTTAATAACTCAATTATGTATTATTCATTTGGTAATGTTTTATACCGGAACTTTTTAAAACCCTTATACATGTGAAATTTATTGTGCGCAACAGTTAATGTGCTATATTAGTTCCTATATCCTAGTGAGCGATGTATATTTCTGTCAAAATAAATAGTGAAGAAATGACATGTTCTTTTTGTGAAAATGTGTTACGCAGTCCACACAACTAAATTGAGAATTATTTTTGTCATGCATGTTTGTTAATAACTCAATTATGTATTATTCATTTTTTAATGTTTTATACCGGAACTTTTTAAAACCGTTATACATGTGAAATTTATTGTGCGCAACAGTGCGCCATTTCATTATATTCTGTTAATAAATAGTGACGGAATGACATATTTTGAAATGTGTAACGCAGTTCACACAACAAAGTTGGGAATTATTTTTGTCATGCATGTTTGTTAATAACTCAATTATGTATTATTCATTTGGTAATGTTTTATACCGGAACTTTTTAAAACCCTTATACATGTGAAATTTATTGTGCGCAACAGTGCGCCATTTCATTATATTCTGTTAATAA
>NW_024035578.1:0-3525 GCF_002237135.1 Teleopsis dalmanni | reverse complement strand
GCAGCGCTGCGTCTGTCGGTGAAGTAACAGAAAAAGAACAACAAACCAAACAAAATAAAAAAGAACCTGTAGATACAGGATTATTAAAAAATAAAGTTTTCTCAATAAAATTTAAATGTACAACGGGAAAAAGAAAAAAAACAATACATCAAAAAATACAAAAACATAAAAGCAAAAAAATTGTATTGGAAAATCAAGATTCTGGTTATCTAGAGAAGTCTGCGGTGTTAAAAGTTGATTCTAATACGGAAGGTAATGTTTCGTTACAGGTTGTTGAACCAACGAAAAAGCGTGATTCTTCCAAAATGTGTAAATCTACAACTAAACTTACTTCCTCCATAATATGTGGCATAATTTTCGCTTCATCCGAGACACACATAATCAAATTTCAATGTAAGAAATGTCGTAAATTAATGTATGATATTGATAACTTTTCAAAGCATCTGCATAAAGTACATGGTATTTTATCTTTGAACGAATTTTCATCCGATTTGAAGTCAATACTTGATACTCCAAGTAAGAAAGAATTGCGTCCAGATAAGAATTTGGTTTTTAAGCAATGTGGAAAAGTTGAGCTGATCGATGGCAACAAACTGTGCTTTGCATGCACTTTATGCAATAAATTCAATTATACTGACTTGAACCTATTACATAGTCATCTAAAAGAACGCCACACATGCTCTGTGACAGATGGTAGCGATCTTACTCATTTACAAAGGGTAGAGGTCAAAGGTGAAGTTTTTATTATAAAACATTTAAAGAAACCAGTAGATAAAGCGAAGGAAGACAATTGTACTGAAATGGAAGTTTCCACCTCCTTACCAACACTAATCTCAAGTCAAAATAAAGATGAATTGGCTGAAGATTTTAGTGAAGTTAGTTCTTTACCAATACCTGCGCCAGATACTCCACCACCAGAAAGTGATGATCTTATTAAACACAATGCTACACATATACCAGCTGATCAAAATGATAAGTATAAGACGACCACTCAAAGGAAGATTAAAAAGGTAAGTTAATTTTTTACATAAATTTTAATAAAAATTTTAATTTAAATGAACTGTTTTTGTCCTTAGCAAACAACCAGAAAATCAATAAATTTGAAACAAAGTGAAACCGCTATTACGTCTTTAAAGAAATCTGAAAAAATTATTGTGAAAAAACCTATTTCCATGAAACCAATCAAACTATCCTTAACTGAGTTGTTCAAGCCGACCAAACTTAAAACGAAATTAGCTGCAACAATTAAGCCAAATTTAAAACAAACTACTTTGTTTGATATTGTAAGTTTTACTAAAATGGACACCACTCTTACTAATAGTACGAAGGAACAAACAATAGTTAATAAAAAGCCACCAAAAAATGTTCTTATACCGAAAGTAGTTGAGAACACAACTTCACCGTCTGTTGTACCTAAAGACTTAAGGCAACAATCACAAACTTTAACTGTTGATGATAAAATAAATGTCTGTATGTCCTCCGACGTACATAACGATTTAAAACAAAAATCACCAGCTATTCATATTGATAATGACATACCAGTTCCAAAGAATCTAACGCAAAAACCATTGGCTTTGTATGTTGATAATGGAATGAATAAGTTTACACAACCGGATCCAAGTAATAACTTAACCAAACAAGTATCAGTTATGGCTGTTAATAAAAAAATGATCGATTTGTTACCACATAAATCTAAGGAGTTAAAGCGAATACCAACAGCTTTGCCTATTGATAACCAAATGGATGTGGACTTAATGAAAAAAAAATTGGTTGTGCATGCAGCAAATAAAGTTGATAAATTTATGTTACCGGTTCCATCTAATATTTTAACGCAACCACGATCAGTTCTATCCAGCGATTTAGAGCAAAAATCACCGTTTTTGCCTGTTGATAACAAAGTGGACGTTCAAAACAATTTAACGCAAAAGTCATCGGATTTACATGCTGATAATAAAATGGATGTAATTATATTACCAGATTCATCTAATAATTTAACACAAAAACCATCAATTTCGGTTGTTAATAGTGATATTTTATCACATTTTACTAAGGATTTTCATCAGCAAAAATCATCAGCTTTGCCTGTTGATAATAAAGTGCATGTCAATATGCAACTTAATGTTTCAAACAATTTAATGCCAAAATCAATGGATAATCTCATATTACCTGATTCATCTAACGACTTAACACAAAAATCACCAGTTTCGTTTCTACCTAAGGACTCAAAACAAATATCACCAACTTTACTTGAAGATAAAAAAATTCATTTAACTGTCGATGACAAAATAGTTGCCGATATGGAATCTCATCTTTCGAACAATATAATGCAAAAGCCACCTTCTCCACCAGAATCAGTTAAAAGTTTTGAACAAATTCTTTATGTTATAACTGAATTGAATGAAAACTCTAGTAAATCGCAATTAGATGCAAGCAATAAGGAAGGTAAATCAACCAAACAAACTTATAAGAAATGCAATACTATAGAGCCTCCAACCCAATTGATGGATCAAAATAAAGAGACCACAAAACCTGAAAAGAGAACCTATAACAAAAAAGCAAATGATATTCGTTTGACATGTGAAATTTGTTCCAGGACATTTAAGAAAAATTCTCGCCTAGCCGAACATAAACGTTTACATAGTGGCGAGAAACCTTACGCTTGCGATATATGCGGCAAAAGTTTTCGCATTAAAAGACGACTGCAGGAAACTCTGCATCGCATAAAATCTAACCTTCGTTCACAAACAGAAACTAAAAATTAACTATATTAAATTTTTAATAAATTTAGAGACCTTTAAGTGTGAAATTTTGTGATTATCGTCACGGTGTCTGTGCTCTGATAGAACGAGAGCATATGGGTAATGAAAATAAAAATAAATCATCTACTCGTAAACCTTATGTTAAAAAAAATAAGAAAGTGGTTCAGCAGAATAATGTCTTAGAAGTAAATGACAAGAAATTAATAAAAACTAGAAGTAGTAGTAAGCCAACTGAATTGGATGCAACAGTGGTGAGGATGGATAATTCTGAAGACAGTGAAAATTTGCAAGAGATGCAATCGATGCTAAAAAAAGAACAGAAGGATTTATCTATAAATTGTTTTAAGTCACAAGTTTCTGTGACATTATCAATGCAAGTGGAGAAATTGCCAGTGTTGACGGTGCCAAAGAATGAGAATGATAGCTCTATCTTGAGAAATGGTAATGCAACTCCTTCTGCTCTTGCAAGGAAATAAATACTTATTTGAAATATGTAAGTTAAATGTATGTTTACTTCAAAAATTTTGCTTCAATGAAAATTTTATTTAAATGAAAAATTTATTTGAATAAGAAATTACGAATTATATTTATTATGCATGTTCTCAATGAATTATAAAAGACCTCGCAATAAGGCATTAGTTTTAAGAAAGTTTTAATCAGCAGGGATTATAAATATATTTTTTTATACATAATAAATTTGAACTAAAGACTTAATATACTTTTTAAAAGTCAGCGAATAATATATAACAATTATATATATAAGAAA
>NW_024035577.1:0-3526 GCF_002237135.1 Teleopsis dalmanni | reverse complement strand
CTTGACAGATTTGTCAAATTCTTTAATAAAATTTTTGATTTTTATAAAGCAGAAAGCTTTTTGGTATTCTGGACACATCTTGACAAATTTCAAAGCTCAAGTACCTAGCGCTTCTCACCAAACTATGGTGTAGTGTTTTGTATAGAAAACTATTCGTAATTGTTCGTAACTGTTGGTAAAAAATGCTTGTAAAGAGCACATATTTTAAGTTGCCAAAAGCATTTTTCATGCATTCAAATAACAATAAAAAAATATGCTTGTAAAGAGCGTATATTTTAGTTAAAAATATTTTTCATGCATGCCAAAAAATAAAAAATGCTTAAAAAGAGCATATTTTAATAGTTGTCAACAGCATTTTTAGTATTGACAACTAACAAGGAAAATTGCTTTTTATTTGTCACAGAATACCAAAACCTTTACAGTAGTCAATTTGGACAAGTGTCAACGTTTGACAAGTTTATAAAGTGCACAGAATAGGTCCATTAATATAATAACGGATATAATATATTAATATTAATATTAACGGATATAGGTATCCGTTAATAATATATAATATGTAATTATATTTCTAACGATATGTACGTAATTCATTAAAAAAAAGAGAAGTCCAGATCCCAAATTATATTTGTCATAAAGTAATAAGTTCATTTCCTATTCCTCCAGAATACTTTGACAATTAAACAGTTATACATTCATATATTAAATTCCTGTTGATAAACCAATACACAAGTGAATTATATTCGTAATTTACCTGAAACCAAATGAGAATTACAATGTACTTAAAATTTTTATGTTAACATTATAATTCTTAATAAGTTTTAAAATGCATTGCAATAAAAATAGTATTATTAATTTTGACATACTGAATTTATTTTAATACAAATTATAAAAATGTTTTAGACTTCATTTTTCTGTTTTATCCTCAAATTAGATAGGTTTTATATATCGTTTCGTTCTAAGTCAAATTGAAATCCTGATTATTGTCTTAAAAATTATTTATACTACAAATAATAATTCATATGTAAATAACCTTTCATAGGGAGCTATTGAAATTCTAGAAGGCTCACACACACAGACACTATAATATTATATACAACAGCTAAAGAAAAAACAATCATAATTTACTGCATTATCTCAAAAGTAGAGGAATGTTAAATAAATAGGTGTTACATCTGCTATATAAAGTATTAAACTTATTAATGATATACCATTATCCATATCGAATTTGTTTTTGCAATCCATTTGAAAACAAACCAGAATTACAATTATTTAATATTTCTACAACATTATAATTCTCAATTAGTTTAATAGATATTGCGATAATAGGAGTGCAATTAATCTTGGTAGGATGAATTTATTTTAATATTAATTGTAATATTGTCTTCGAACATATTTTTTATTTTATATATAAATATAACTGATTTTGTGTCCTTCTTTTCTTCTCTTTCTTTATTTCTATTTCTTTTTCTTTGTTTCTATTCCTTTCTTCCTCTTATGCCAATTTCAAATTAAACTCTCATTTATTGAATTTTTATGCAGTGCATAATAATTCATAAGCAACTGTAAAGAGCTTTCAAAATTGCGAAAGTCCATGTAGACTTATTCATATGCAAATTAAAATCTATAATACTGGTATAGGGGACCAAATATTTACGAATTAAAAAAAAGGCGAAGATTTTTTGTAGTTCAGTTATAATTTATATATGCAGAAGATGAGTCTTTTATTTATTTTTTTTTCTTTTTAATATTGTTTAGGGATTTAAGTATTGAATTGGTTATTTTATGACTGCTTCCATAGCTAAAATTATCATATCAATATAAGTTTATCCTTGATAGTCTCACAGAGATATGATAAAGTAAAAAAGTATATAAAATGAGCTGCCATAAATATGCTAAACAGCTCTTTGACCATTTGTTTCAATTGTTGTTGTTGTTGTTGTGGTCCTTGCTACAAAAAAAAAAAACACTAAATGATGGCAATATAAAATGCTAAAGTATGGTGAAGATAAGTTCTAAATATGTATTTATATCGAGTGGTCATAAAGTGTATTAAAGTATACATATGTGGGTTAAAATATGAAGGGTCGAAGCTGAACACACCATATTTAAACACTATTATGGCAAATAAAGGATATAAAGGATAGAGTAGAGAAGGAGCTGTGAAAATGTTATAAATTACAAATAAAAAACACCAAATCAATAAAATTCTTTTAAATTTTGGAGCTCAACTCTTTGTAATTTGCTGCACTTTAACAACTCTTTGGAAAATTCTCGGCATCGCTTCGTTTTCTATTATTTGGGGAAAATTTAGTTTATATTTCATGTTAGGTTTCAATAGCAAGTAGTGGAAGAAGAAGAAGAAAACACCACATTTACAATAGTAGTACTCTTTCCATACTAATTTTTCTTCCTGTTTTTGTTGTAGTTGTTGTAGTTTCTGTAAAATTTCTAATCAGAATTGATGAATAATTTGCATATTTTTCCCGAAGGCATTTTCCCTTTTATTATTTTTATTATATGTACGCTGTACACTCTTTTTGGTTCTTGCTTTATTTTCATTTCCTTTGCTGAATTATTTTCTTATAGTTTTTGTACTTATTTTGTCTTATGTCTTTTGGGTGTTCTTTCGCTTTAAGTTTAGTTTAATACTGTGCTTGAAAAAACATTCGAAATTCCCAAAATCTCCAAAGTGTGTCGTTCTTATCTGAAAAACTGGCAAAAATTTCAAATAGTAAAAAATATAGCAGATACTACATACTACATACCACATACAACATTCGACATGCTAGAAAATACATGTTACAAAGCAAAAGTAGTAAAAGTAAACTAAGTCAAAATAAAACAAAAATAAAAAAATTTTATTCGTTTGGCACTACCATAATTTTGGTCTATTTTCGAACTTTTTTTCGAACGTTTTTTTCGAAATTAAATTTCTATGATTTTAAAATGCTGATTTCTGTTTGAAGTTTTACTCGATTTTAGTTTCGAACTTCGATACATTTGCATTTCCCGTTTTATATTGTTTTGTATGGTACTTACTTTTATTGGACTATAGCAATAAAAAAATATATTTTTCAATTTTATAAATATTTAAAAATTGTTTTTTTTTTATTTTATAAATACACAATCTGAATTTGTGTATGGCGAACGAAAAGAGGTTGAAAGTCAATGACCAACTTTTAATTGGTAAAAATAATTAAAATACAAAAATATGATTAAAATCTCTACCAAATATTTTATATAATAATTTCAATTTTGCAGTTATTATTTTGGAAGCAATTTTTTCATTAAATATTAATTAAATAAGTTCACTTTTTTTGTGAAATATATTCTATGCATATTAAATTGATTGCAGTACAAACATTTTAGTGAAAACTTTTGAACACTTAGTAAGTTAATAGCACTGGAATTATATATACAATATTGATTGAACCATATTTATATTAAGTAAAACTCACAGGAATGAGAATAAGCTAAGAAAATATTTTATTGGAAGCTTTCGGTAAGGATTACTTTTATTTTTTTA
>NW_024035575.1:0-3532 GCF_002237135.1 Teleopsis dalmanni | reverse complement strand
TACATAATATATATATAATATATATATATAATATATTTTGTTTTCTAGAAACACATATAGAGGAGAAAGACTTGGAAAACTATAAAAAATTTTTCTCGGGTTTCGAATTACATTTCAAAAAAGCTACTAGAACAAGTCAATTCGGCCGTGCTAGTGGTGGAGAAATGTATGGAATTAAAAAAGAACTAAGGAATGCTGGCTTTATGTATTGCTTTGAAAATATAAATAATATTAACATTATCAACATAAAAACAAAATATATAAATTTCAAAATAGTCCCGTTATATCTAAACTGTAACGATTGGGAAAATAATTTCCAACAACTGGCAAATCATCTGGTGGAGGAAAACGTCGAAAATACAATTTTAATTGGCGATTTAAATGTCAGAATAGGAAATATACAGCAAAACATTGAAGAAATATTTTTAAATGAATTTAAATCAGGCGTTGAGTGTAGACAATCAAAAGACGTAGTCGCTAACAGCAGAGGAAAAAAGTTTATTGAGCTGTGCTGTGATTATGGCCAAATAGTGCTTAATGGAAGAACGGCAGGAGACATAGAAGGCAACGTCACATATATAAGTAGTAATGGTTCTGCGGTAAATGATTTATGCACAGTTTCACAAGAAATGCTGACATATGTAGAAACCTTTACGGTAGAAGAAAGAGAATGGTCCGATCATATGCCTTTGGTGATAAGTTTAAAATTGCAATGTGAAATACAACAAAACACGGAACGAAAACTGCTTCCGACCCTCAAATGGAAAGATGCAAATAGGGTTCAATATAGCAAAAAACTTAAGGAAAATATAAGGACAAAGCTGCAAAATAAAACACATCTAGACTTATCAGATTTAACTGATGTTATACTAAAATCTACTCCCAAAATACGAAAATGTAAGGGATTCTATACCAAAAAATCAAAATGGTATAACTTCCGATGCTTTGTCGCGAAGAAAAAAGCTAAACACTTGTTGAGAAAATATAGAAGAACAGAGAGCAGCGCTACTAGAGCAAATTACTTAGAAGCAAATAAGAAATATAAAGATGTATGTCTGAAAAGTAAAGCTGAATATTATAGAAATCTAGAGACACGTATAAACACAATTAAAAATGGCAAAGAATGGTGGAAGCTAGTTAAAGAGCTAAGAAATAGGCCTTTAATAAATGAGGTACGAATTGCACCAAATGAGTTTAAGACACACTTTGAAAATCTTCTTAATCACACGCAAACGGCGAAAGATGTGCATTATGCTCCAAACTTTATAGAAATAGACGAGCTCGACAAACCTATAATGGTGGGTGAGATATTGCAGGTCTTGAAAAAAGCGAAAGACGGAAAAGCACCAGGTTTAGATAGAATCCCTTACGAATTTTACAAAAATGCAAATACGGAATTTTTAGAGCAACTCGCGAAGGCATACAACCAGATGTACGACTCAGGAAGGGCAGATTCAAGTTCTGAACCGAGTATAATATTTCCAATACACAAGAAGGGAGATAGTTCAGTTATAACCAATTATAGGGGTGTGGCATTTATGAACACAAAAGCAAAAATATTGATGGGTGTGCTCAATGAAAGATTATCCAGTTGGGTTGAAAACAATAACATCATGTCTGAATACCAAGCAGGATTTCGTAAAAACTATTCCACGGTTGACAACCTATACAATCTAACATCCATCGTAAAGTTGAAATTTAATGAAAAAAAGAAAGTATACGCTGTGTTTATAGATCTAAAGGCGGCTTTTGATAAAATCGCTAGAAAATTACTTATGTACAAACTGAGGAGCATAGGCGTTTCAAGCAAATTTGTAGATTTTATTGAGCAGATTTACGAGACGACAAATTCGGTAGTTTGGAACGGAAGCGAAGTATCTAACAGTTTTAGCACAATTTCTGGTGTCAAACAAGGTTGTTTGCTTTCCCCCCTTCTGTTTGCGTTATATCTCAACGACTTACACGATTATTTGGACGGTGGTTTGCAGGTGGAAGAACTGAATATAAGGCTGTTGTTATATGCAGATGATATAGTCATCTTGTCCGATGATGCAGAAACGCTACAGAAAATGATATGGAATCTTGAAACATACTGCGACAGTTGGAATTTAGAGGTAAATTTAGCCAAATCGGCAGTCATGGTGTTTAGAAAAGGCGGTAGGCTGTCTAGTAGAGAAAGGTGGACATACAAAGGGGAAGTGCTTAAAATAGTCGCTGAATATACATATTTAGGGGTAACGCTCACGCCAAAAATGATATTTAAAAAACACCTGGAAAACAGGAATATATCTGCAAAATCAAGCATAAATGCCACTTGGAGTACGTATTTAAATAACGATAAAATTTCAATCAGGGCAAAGTGGCAAATGTTCAATGCTATTTGTAGAGCCATACAAGGCTATGCGGCGCAAATTTGGGGGAGTGACATGTTTAGCGAAATAGACAAATTACAATGCTACTTCTTCAAAAGAATTTACAGGCTTCCCAATTTCACTCCAACCTACGCCATAATGCTGGAATCAAATATGGAAAGCGGGCATTTGTACACAATGGACTTGCATTTAAGATACGTCTACAAGACTTTGTTTGAATATAATGAAAGGAGATTGCCAAGAATATTGTCACAAAAAGTTCTGCAAAAAAATGTATTTTGGGCAGAGAGACTAAACGTTTTGGGAAATGAGTCAAGCCTAGTTTGGAATGATGAAACAACAAGCCAAGAATGGAAGAACAATAATTTCGTATTATTAAATCACTTAAAAGTGGAAAACAGAGTAAAAATGTGGCGAAAAGCATTGAGAAGTGAAAGCCGAATTTATAAGTACCTAGACCATAACTTGGGGGCTCAATATTTTACAGAAAGCTTCAGTCGTGCGCACATAATGTGGATTTTTAAGGCGAGATGCGACTTAATTCATTTAGATGGCAAATACAATAGAAACTGTACACTGTGCAATCTCAATGAAACGGAAAGCATACAGCACTTCTTAGGCCGCTGTCCTATATTAAGGCCGTTTAGACGAATTTGTTTTGAGAGAGAAACGTTAGTGGAAGAGGAAGTAATCAATGTGCTTAATGGGGAAAATGATCCTAACTGGAAAAAATTGATTAACTATATTACTAGTGCTTTAAAATACAGAAAACTAATTATAAATGAATTTAATACTTTTTAATTAATATTTAAAAGCATATACAATTAATTTAAATTCTGTATAATTCCTTTTTTGTATTGTAAATATAAATTAAGTTTGTAAATTTAAATTTTAAATTTTGTAAATTCTTAATTTTAATTTTGTAAATTTTAAATTTTAATTTTCTAAACGTTATACAAGAAAGTAAATTTATTTTAAACCAACATCTCCGACAGACGACTATAAGTCATTGTCGTATTCTTTGTTTGTTCAATTCAATATTTTTAAGTAACTATAATGTTTTTAGACTTAAGGCTTATTACTTATTTATGTTAAAAAATTTTTTTTTGAAATTGAATAATAAAGAATCTAATCTAATCTAAATCTAATCTAATTAATAA
>NW_024035574.1:0-3532 GCF_002237135.1 Teleopsis dalmanni | reverse complement strand
GTGGCTTCCGTTCGCATAACTACATTTTTTGTTAATGCAAGCAGCTCATTTAGTTTGAGGTTTCCTGCCAAGTCATCACCAACCCAATGGTGTCACCAAGACACCAAGTCTTCCTCCTACTTGCCAGTGCTGGACATTAGCACAATATATGCACCGCTGTCTCCTTTTCTTCTACACATAGTCTGCAAGTGTCTTCCTCTGCAAGAGTTATCTTTTTGAGGTGATACTTGAAATTGCCACGTCCAGTAATTAGTGAGATCAGCCAATTTAGAGTGCTCCGCTAGGTAAGCACTTTTATCGCTTCCCTGGCCCACGGTTTCGGCAACATAAGTTAGGTCTGTCTACAAGTGCTCAACTCTCTCCATCTATTAAGATGAAGTGAGGTTATCCACTTATAGACATAGGCTGCCGTCATGTTGTAACTCAATGGTATTCTGGGTTCTGGGCCACAGAAATTATTGCTTGATCCTTGCTTTGCAAGTTCATATGCGTTTTCGTTTTGCTTAATACCGATGTGTCCTTTAACCCACATGACCGTTACTTCATTTCCATGAACACAATTCATGAGCTTCGGTACACATTCTTGAACTTAGCTGAAGTCTTACTTTTAAAATTCAAATCAAAATGGTTGAGCTAAATTGTCTAGCCCGCTTTTCTCCTAGACATCGGGGTCTTTTATATATCTCTCTCTTAATAAAATTTTGGAGTTATTCTTTTAATATTTAAAAACTGTTTTAGATTAATTTGAGTTGACTGAATTTAATTCTGCTACACAATTTTCTTCTTGACGTCTAGGACTCAAAAAATAAGGAATTAAATTTTATTTAAACTTATTCACTAAATTGTGATTTTTAGTTTTTATAAATTATTGTGATAAAGGGTTAAAAGTAATATTTGTTTTATAAGAAAGGTAGTTTATAAATAACGTTTTAAGCCAAAAAATTCATATCTGCACGTTAAACTAAACTTTTCTAGTTTTTCATGGTTTTCTGTGTTGTTAATATATCTCTCTGTTTAATAAAAAAAGTTGCGAACAGAATACAGTGCCTATTTTAAAAATGTAAACGCTTTAGATTAATTTGAGTCTGCTAAACTCAGTTCTGCTAACCAATTTTATCCTCGACAACTGCGTCTCAGATAATAGCGGGTTAAAGCACAAAAATTGTAGTTTTAAAGGGTTAATAATAAATAACTGTATTATGACATTATAAATTATAGAAAGGTTTCGAAAAGTAGTGAACAACAGCAACAAATGCTCTTTTTATATTATTTTTATTAATAGAATTTTTGATTGACCATACAGTTGATTTGAGTATTCCCAAATGCCTATCATTTGTTGTCTTGGAATTATAAGTTATATTTAGTAATTCGTAAATAATTTTTTAGACTACAAGTACCAAGGCTTGAATTCTTCAATTTTTGATATCTGAGTTGCAGATAGCAATGGGTTAAAGTTCAAAAATACGGATTTTAAAGGGTAAATAAAAAATATGTGTTTTTAAAAAGTATAGGTTATAAACAACCTATCGAACAAAAAAAAAATGTATTAACATATTAACAAATAAAGTTGTGTAGAAATGTCTTTAATATAACTCTCTATTAATATTAATATTTGTCACAAATATTAATTCTTATTTTTTGAATTTGCAACAGTTTAAAAGTATTTTGCTTTTGTTCAGCTCATTCCTGTTTAGCCCGAATTTTCCTAGAATCAGGGTCTCAGTCAACAACGGGTTAAAAATTAAAAATTGTGATTTTAAAGGGTGCCACAGGATTGGCGATTTGGACAGTTATATAAACTTGGCTAAGTCCCTAATTAATCAGGAGATTATCTGAGTAAAAAAAGGGACCCCGAATATTTTGGATCTTCCCCTAGTTAATTAATGTTTTTTGTTAATCTAGCAAGAATGAATAGATAAAAATTTTTTCCTCTGACACCCTTCCTTCAATTCTTTCCTTCCCTCTTAAGAGATTTTTTCTTGAAATCAAGCTGTAGAAAATTAATTGATATATTTGAAAAGTTCTTCTTTTTGACAAGAATTCGAAAAATGTTGCTTAAGAATGTTTATAAATTTATACTTAACAGTTGTACTGAAACCTTAAAATTTCTGTCTCTTAAAATAACAAATTTGATTAACCCTTTCAAAACTCAGCTTTATATATTTTTAAATGGTCTAATTGAACAATTGGTCTTTTCAAAAATATATATAAAATATTTATTATTTGGTCATTAAATCAATGATTTGTAAAAATTGGTAATTTTAAATTTTAACCCGTTTTTACCAGAAGAAAGGGCAGTTTACAGATTTGAACAAAGTTGCACCATCAACGAAGAGGGTTTAATGTCGTAAAGTGTTATGGATTTTTTAAAAAAGGTGATCAAATCGGTCTTATTTTTTCTGAATAAACAAATTCTATCCCATGTTATACCACCTTATTACAGCTGTTTATTAAAACTGAAGACATCACAACTCAAAGTCATCTAATATCTGTCAAAAAAATTAATAATCATGTTTCTGTAGCGTGCTTTATTGACCATAAATGCAATACCGTTTATATTTAAAAAAAAAAAAGAATGAAAAATACAGTTCAATCGCACCTTCAGTCCATAGGCCACACCAAAATCTTAATTTTTGTGAATGTAAACATGTTTTCTGAACTGCATGTGGGTTTTCTTCGTTTCAAATGCCACAATTTTGCTTATTAATAAAGTCATTGAAACAAAAATTATATTTATGGCCATTATTTATATCAAATAATGACTCAAAAGTCACATATGCACAATTTCTGCGTAATAAATGGGCTCTTGGTTAAAGTTCTAGGGTCAATTGAATTTTTTTAGTCATAAAATACAAATTTTTATGAAGAAGATTACATGTGGATCAGAAGGAAGTACAAGTTTTTGAAAGCGACTAATTTAGTTCATGTCACAAAAAGTTGGTCTATGTAGCGTACTCCATTAACGATAAAAGCAAAGTAGTTTTCATTTTAAAAATAAAACATAATGATCCAAGTCGCACTTCCAAACTAATATATATACCATAACATATTGAATGACTAATTTTTGTCGATGTCAAACTTACCGGATTATATTGAGGTATATGCTAAATATACCATGGTGTATCAGAAATCAAGTTATACTTAATGACTTGAGAATCGAAAGTGTGCAAAAGTACATCAAACACAGAGCGCTGAAAGTATTTGGTTCTGTGGATGTCCATATTAATTTAAGATTGCACTCTCTTATTGTAATAATACAATAGAATGCTTATTGCAATGAAAGACATAAGCAATCATAGGTAATATTGAGTAAAAAGACTTAAGACATTAGAAAACAAGCCAAACAAAAGCAATGAAGGAGTAGAAGAATGTGTTCTTCTTAGAATTAAGACCAAGACTAACTAACTTAAACAAAAAAATTTTATAGATAATGTATATTTGAGATATTAAAAAAAATGGAACACCTTTTTTTCTTTGACACACAGCAAAGAAGAAATTGCTCAATTCTTTAATTGTTTATTCAAAAATTGAA
>NW_024035572.1:0-3545 GCF_002237135.1 Teleopsis dalmanni | reverse complement strand
TAATATTATCTATTTAATCAATATTAAACAGTAACAAATACATCTAACAGAGTTAAAGGAATTTATGATTATGCTTCAAAAGTAGTTTTTGTCAACTTTTTTCTTTGGTACTTGATTTTAATAACTTTTTCATCAATTCATATTAGAAAAATATAAATAATTTGAAAAATTATCGTGAAACATTGTACTACTTCTTAGTATTTTTATATATGTATTGAAAAATATATGAATTGATTACATATGTTATGTTATACAATTTGCGAAAGAAGATTTGTTTTTTGTATGTAGAATATTTTTGTTAATTTTGCAAAATCGCGCTACTCATGTTCTACAATTTAAATACCAAAATATTATAGAATATATATGTTCTTGAAAGAATACCGTACAACATTGTATTGTTCTATCAATTTTCATAATTCATTAAATATTAATATTAACTATATACTCAATATTTAACAGTAACAAATACCTCTAACAGAGTTAAAAGAATTTATGATTGTGCTCCAGAAGTACTTTTTGTCAACTTTTTTATTTGGTAATTGATTTTAATATCTTTTTCATCAGTTCATATAAGAAAAATATAAATAATTTGAAAAATTATCGTGAAACATTGTACTACTTCTTAGTATTTTTAAAAATTTATATTCAAAAATATATGAAATGATTGCAGATGTTATACAGTTTGCGAAAGAAGATTTGTTTTTTGTATCTAGAATATTTTTGTTAATTTTGCAAAATTGTGCTACTCATGTTCTACAATTTAAATACCAAAATATTATAGAAAATATACGTTTTTCAAAAAATACCGTACAACATTTTATTATTTTATCAAATTTCATAATTTATTAAATATTAATATTACCTATTTACTCAATATATAAGAGTAACAAATACTTCTAACAGAGTTAAAGGAATTTATGATTATGCTCCAAAAGTAGTTTTTGTCAACTTTTTTATTTGGTACCTGATTTTAATAACTTTTTCATCAGTTCATATTAGAAAAATATAAATATTTTGAAAAATTACCGTGTAACATTGTACTACTGCTTAGTATTTTTACATATGTATTGAAAAATATATGAATTGATTGCATATGTTATACAGTTTGCGAGAGAAGATTTGTTTTTTTGTATGTAGAATATTTTTGTTGATTTTGCAAAATTGTGCTACTCATGTTCTACAATTTAAATACCAAAATATTATAGAAGATATATGTTTTTCAAAAAATACCGTACAACATTGTGTTGTTTTATCAAGTTTCATAATTCATTAAATATTAATATTATCTACAAACTAAATATATAAGAGTAACAAATACTTCTAACAGAGTTAAAGGAATTTATGATTATGCTCCAAAAGATTTTTTTGTCAACTTTTTTATTTGGTACTTGATTTTTATAACTTTTTCATCAATTCATATTAGAAAAATATAAATAATTTGAAAAATTATCGTGAAACATTGTACTACTGCTTAGTATATTTACATATGTATTGAAAAATATATGAATTGATTGCATATGTTATACAGTTTGCGAGAGAAGATTTGTTTTTTGTATGTAGAATATTTTGCAAAATTGTGTTACTCATGTTCTACAATTTAAATACCAAAATATTATAGAATAGATATGTTTATCAAAAAATACCATACAACATTGTGTTGTTTTATCAAACTACATAATTCATAAAATATTAATATTATCTATTTAATCAATATTAAACAGTAACAAATACATCTAACAGAGTTAAAGGAATTTATGATTATGCTTCAAAAGTAGTTCTTGTCAACTTTTTTCTTTGGTACTTGATTTTAATAACTTTTTCATCAATTCATATTAGAAAAATATAAATAATTTGAGAAACAAGTGTGTAACATTGTACTACTTCTTAGTATTTTTACATATGTATTGAAAAATATATGAATTGATTACATATGTTATGTTATACAATTTGCGAAAGAAGATTTGTTTTTTGTATGTAGAATATTTTTGTTAATTTTGCAAAATCGTGCTACTCATGTTCTACAATTTAAATACCAAAATATTATAGAATATATATGTTCTTGAAAGAATACCGTACAACATTGTATTGTTCTATCAATTTTCATAATTCATTAAATATTAATATTAACTATATACTCAATATTTAACAGTAACAAATACCTCTAACAGAGTTAAAGGAATTTATGATTGTGCTCCAGAAGTACTTTTTGTCAACTTTTTTATTTGGTAATAGATTTTAATATCTTTTTCATCAATTCATTTAAAAAAAATATAAATAATTTGAAAAATTATCGTGAAACATTGTACTACTTCTTAGTATTTTTAAAAATTTATATTCAAAAATATATGAAATGATTGCAGATCTTATACAGTTTGCGAAAGAAGATTTGTTTTTTGTATCAAGAATATTTTTGTTAATTTTGCAAAATTCTGCTACTCATGTTCTACAATTTAAATACCAAAATATTATAGAATATATATGTTTTTCAAAAAATACCGTACAACATTGTGTTGTTTTATCAAATTACATAATTCATGAAATATTAATATTATCTATTTAATCAATATTAAACAGTAACAAATACATCTAACAGAGTTAAAGGAATTTATGATTATGCTCCAAAAGTACTTGTTGTCAACTTTTTTATTTGGTACTTGATTTTAATAACTTTTTCATCAGTTCATATTAGAAAAATATAAATATTTTGAAAAATTACCGTGTAACATTGTACTACTGCTTAGTATTTTTACATATGTATTGAAAAATATATGAATTGATTGCATATGTTATACAGTTTGCGAGAGAAGATTTGTTTTTTTGTATGTAGAATATTTTTGTTGATTTTGCAAAATTGTGCTACTCATGTTCTACAATTTAAATACCAAAATATTATAGAAAATATACGTTTTTCTAAAAATACCGTACAACATTTTATTATTTTATCAAATTTCATAATTTATTAAATATTAATATTACCTATTTACTCAATATATAAGAGTAACAAATACTTCTAACAGAGTTAAAGGAATTTATGATTATGCTCCAAAAGTACTTGTTGTCAACTTTTTTATTTGGTATTTGATTTTAATAACTTTTTCATCAATTCATATTAGAAAAATATAAATATTTTGAAAAATTACCCTGTAACATTGTACTACTGCTTAGTATTTTTACATATGTATTGAAAAATATATGAATTGATTGCATATGTTATACAGTTTGCGAGAGAAGATTTGTTTTTTGTATGTAGAATATTTTGCAAAATTGTGCTACTCATGTTCTACAATTTAAATACCAAAATATTATAGAAGATATATGTTTTTCAAAAAATACCGTACAACATTGTGTTGTTTTATCAAATTTCATAATTCATTAAATATTAATATTATCTACAAACTAAATATATAAGAGTAACAAATACTTCTAACAGAGTTAAAGGAATTTATGATTATGCTCCAAAAGATTTTTTTGTCAACTTTTTTATTTGGTTCGTGATTTTAATAACTTTTTCATCAATTCATATTAGAAAAATATAAATAATTTGA
>NW_024035571.1:0-3545 GCF_002237135.1 Teleopsis dalmanni | reverse complement strand
ATGCATGTTTGTTAATAACTCAATTATGTATTATTCATTTTTTAATGTTTTATACCAAACCTTTTTAAAACCTTTATACATGAAAATTTATTGTGCGCAACAGTGCGCCATTTCATTATATTATGTTAATATATATTGACGGTATAACATATAGTGACGGAATGACATATTTTGAAGTATGTTACGCAGTCCACACATCTAAGTTGAGAATTATTTTTGTCTGCATGTTTGTTGATAACTGAATTATGTATTATTCATTTTTTAATGTTTTATACCGGAACTTTTTAAAACGCTTATACATGAAAATTTATTGTGCGCAAGAGTGCGCCATTTCATTATATTCTGTTAATAAATAGTGACGGAATTATATATTTTGAAATGTGTTACGCAGTCCACACAACTAAATTGAGAATTATTTTTGTCATGCATGTTTGTTAATAACTCAATTATGTATTATTCATTTTTTAATGTTTTATACCGGAACTTTTTAAAACCGTTATACATGTGAAATTTATTGTGCGCAACAGTGCGCCATTTCATTATATTCTGTTAATAAATAGTGACGGAATGACATATTTTGAAATGTGTAACGCAGTTCACACAACAAAGTTGGGAATTATTTTTGTCATGCATGTTTGTTAATAACTCAATTATGTATTATTCATTTGGTAATGTTTTATACCGGAACTTTTTAAAACCCTTATACATGTGAAATTTATTGTGCGCAACAGTGCGCCATTTCATTATATTCTGTTAATAAATAGTGAAGGAATGACATATTTTGAAATGTGTTACGCGGTCCACACAACTAAGTTGAGAATTATTTTTGTCATGCATGTTTGTTAATAACTCAATTATGTATTATTCATTTTTTAATGTTTTATACCGGAACTTTTTAAAACCCTTATACATGTGAAATTTTTGTGCGCAACGGTTATATTATATATTATATTCTATATTATACATTATATTCTGTCAATAAATAGTGACGGAATGACATATTTTGAAATGTGTTACGCGGTCCACACAACTAAGTTGAGAATTATTTTTGTCATGCATGTTTGTTAATAACTCAATTATGTATTATTCATTTTTTAATGTTTTATACCGGAACTTTTTAAGATCGTTATACATGTGAAATTTATTGTGCGCAACAGTGCGCCAGTTCATTATATTCTGTTAATAAATAGTGACGGAATGACATATTTTGAAATGTGTTACGCAGTCCACACAACAAAGTTGGGAATTATTTTTGTCATGCATGTTTGTTAATTATGTATTATTCATTTGTTAATGTTTTATAACGCAACTTTTTAAAACCCTTATACATGTGAAATTTATTGTGCGCAACAGTGCGCCATTTCATTATATTCTGTTAATAAATAGTGAAGGAATGACATATTTTGAAAAGTGTTACGCAGTCCACACAACAAAGTTGGGAATTATTTTTGTAATGCATGTTTGTTAATAACTCAATTATGTATTATTCATTTTTTAATGTTTTATACCAAACCTTTTTAAAACCCTTATACATGTGAAATTTATTGTGCGCAACAGTTATATTATATATTATATTCTATATTACACATTATATTCTGTCAATAAATAGTGAAGGAATGACATGTTTTGAAATGTGTTACGCAGTCCACACAACTAAATTGAGAATTGTTCTTGTCATGCATGTTTGTTAATAACTCAATTATGTATTATTCATTTTTTAATGTTTTATACCGGAACTTTTTAAAACCCTTATACATGTGAAATTTATTGTGCGCAACAGTTAAATTGTATATTATATTCTATATTATACATTATATTCTGTCAATAAATAGTGAAGGAATGACATGTTTTGAAATGTGTTACGCAGTCCACACAACTAAGTTGTGAATTATTTTTGTCATGCATGTTTGTTAATAACTCAATTATGTATTATTCATTTTTTAATGTTTTATACCGGAACTTTTTAAAACCCTTATACATGTGAAATTTATTGTGCGCAACAGTGCGCCATTTCATTATATTCTGTTATTAAATAGTGACGGAATGACATATTTTAAAATGTGTTACGCGGTCCACACAACAAAGTTGAGAATTATTTTTGTCAAGCATGTTTGTTAATAACTCAATTATGTATTATTCATTTTTTAATGTTTTATACCGGAGCTTTTTAAAACCCTTATACATGTGAAATTTATTGTGCGCAACAGTGCGCCATTTCATTATATTCTGTTAATAAATAGTGACGGAATGACATATTTTGAAATGTGTTACGCGGTCCACACAACAAAGTTGGGAATAATTTTTGTCATGCATGTTTGTTAATAACTGAATTATGTATTATTCATTTTTTAATGTTTTATACCGGAACTTTTTAAAACCCTTATACATGTGAAATTTATTGTGCGCAACAGTTATATTATATATTATATTCTATATTATACATTATATTCCGTCAATAAATAGTGAAGGAATGACATATTTCGAAATGTGTTACGCGGTCCACACAACTAAGTTGGGAATTAATTTTGTCATGCATGTTTGTTAATAACTCAATTATGTATTATTCATTTGTTAATGTTTTATACCGGAACTTTTTAAAACCCTTATACATGTGAAATTTATTGTGCGCAACAGTGCGCCATTTCATTATATTCTGTTAATAAATAGTGACAGAATGACATATTTTGAAAAGTGTTACGCAGTCCACACAACTAAATTGAGAATTATTTTTGTCATGCATGTTTGTTAATAACTCAATTATGTATTATTCATTTTTTAATGTTTTATACCGGAACTTTTTAAAACGCTTATACATGAAAATTTATTGTGCGCAAGAGTGCGCCATTTCATTATATTCTGTTAATAAATAGTGACGGAATTATATATTTTGAAATGTGTTACGCAGTCCACACAACTAAATTGAGAATTATTTTTGTCATGCATGTTTGTTAATAACTCAATTATGTATTATTCATTTTTTAATGTTTTATACCGGAACTTTTTAAAACCGTTATACATGTGAAATTTATTGTGCGCAACAGTGCGCCATTTCATTATATTCTGTTAATAAATAGTGACGGAATGACATATTTTGAAATGTGTAACGCAGTTCACACAACAAAGTTGGGAATTATTTTTGTCATGCATGTTTGTTAATAACTCAATTATGTATTATTCATTTGGTAATGTTTTATACCGGAACTTTTTAAAACCCTTATACATGTGAAATTTATTGTGCGCAACAGTGCGCCATTTCATTATATTCTGTTAATAAATAGTGAAGGAATGACATATTTTGAAATGTGTTACGCGGTCCACACAACTAAGTTGAGAATTATTTTTGTCATGCATGTTTGTTAATAACTCAATTATGTATTATTCATTTTTTAATGTTTTATACCGGAACTTTTTAAAACCCTTATACATGTGAAATTTTTGTGCGCAACGGTTATATTATATATTATATTCTATATTATACATTATATTCTGTCAATAAATAGTGAAGGAATGACATGTTTTGAAATGTGTTACGCAGTCCACACAAC
>NW_024035570.1:0-3545 GCF_002237135.1 Teleopsis dalmanni | reverse complement strand
CAAACATGCATTACAAAAATAATTCTTAATTTAGTTGTGTGGACCGCGTAACACAATTCAAAATATGTCATTCCGTCACTATTTATTGACAGAATATAATGACGCACTGTTGCGCACAATAAATTTTCATGTATAAGGGTTTTAAAAAGTTCCGGTATAAAACATAAAAAAATGAATAATACATAATTGAGTTAATAACAAACATGCATGACAAAAATAATTCCCAACTTAGTTGTGTGGACTGCGTAACACATTTCAAAATACGCCATTCCGTCACTATTTATTAACAGAATATAATGTAATGAGGCACTGTTGCGCACAATAAATTTCACATGTATAAGGGTTTTAAAAAGTTCCGGTATAAAACATAAAAAAATGAATAATACATAATTGAGTTAATAACAAACATGCATGACAAAAATAATTCTGAATTTAGTTGTGTGGACTGCGTAACACATTTCAAAATATGTCATTTCGTCACTATTTATTAACAGAATATAATGTAATGACGCACTGTTGCGCACAATTAATTTTCATGTATAAGGGTTTTAAAAAGTTCCGGTATAAAACATTATAAAATGAATAATACATAATTGAGTTATTAACAAGCATGCATTACAAAAATAATTCTTAATTTAGTTGTGTGGACCGCGTAACACATTTCAAAATATGTCATTCCGTCACTATTTATTAACAGAATATAATGAAATCGCGCACTGTTGCGCACAATAAATTTTCATGTATAAGGGTTTTAAAAAGTTCCGGTATAAAACATAAAAAAATGAATAATACATAATTGAGTTAATAACAAACATGCATGACAAAAATAATTCCCAACTTAGTTGTGTGGACTGCGTAACACATTTCAAAATACGCCATTCCGTCACTATTTATTAACAGAATATAATGTAATGAGGCACTGTTGCGCACAATAAATTTCACATGTATAAGGGTTTTAAAAAGTTCCGGTATAAAACATAAAAAAATGAATAATACATAATTGAGTTAATAACAAACATGCATGACAAAAATAATTCTGAATTTAGTTGTGTGGACTGCGTAACACATTTCAAAATATGTCATTTCGTCACTATTTATTAACAGAATATAATGTAATGACGCACTGTTGCGCACAATTAATTTTCATGTATAAGGGTTTTAAAAAGTTCCGGTATAAAACATTATAAAATGAATAATACATAATTGAGTTATTAACAAACATGCATGACAAAAATAATTCTCAATTTAGTTGTGAGGACTGCGTAACACAATTCAAAATATGTCATTCCGTCACTATTTATTGACAGAATATAATGACGCACTGTTGCGCACAATAAATTTCACATGTATAAGGGTTTTAAAAAGTTCCGGTATGAAACACTAAAAAACGAATAATACATAATTCAGATATTAACAAACATGCATGACAAAAATAATTCTCAACTTAGTTGTGTGGACTGCGTAACACATTTCAAAATATGTCATTCCGTCACTATTTATTAACAGAATATAATGTAATGACGCACTGTTGCGCACAATTAATTTTCATGTATAAGGGTTTTAAAAAGTTCCGGTATAAAACATTATAAAATGAATAATACATAATTGAGTTATTAACAAGCATGCATTACAAAAATAATTCTTAATTTAGTTGTGTGGACCGCGTAACACATTTCAAAATATGTCATTCCGTCACTATTTATTAACAGAATATAATGAAATCGCGCACTGTTGCGCACAATAAATTTTCATGTATAAGGGTTTTAAAAAGTTCCGGTATAAAACATAAAAAAATGAATAATACATAATTGAGTTAATAACAAACATGCATGACAAAAATAATTCTGAATTTAGTTGTGTGGACTGCGTAATACAATTCAAAATATGTCATTCCGTCACTATTTATTGACAGAATATAATGAAATGGCGCACTGTTGCGCACTATAAATTTCACATGTATAAAGGTTTTAAAAAGTTCCGGTGTAAAACATTAAAAAATGAATAATACATAATTGAGTTAATAACAAACATGCATGACAAAAATAATTCTGAATTTAGTTGTGAGGACTGCGTAACACAATTCAAAATATGTCATTCCGTCACTTTTTATTGACAGAATATAGTGAAATGACGCACTGTTGCGCACAATAAATTTCACATGTATAAGGGTTTTAAAAAGTTCCGGTATAAAACATTAAAAACTGAGTAATACATCCTTGAGTGTTGGCAGAAGTGAAAACTTGAACTTATGGCGCGTTAGGCACTTTTTTGGGTGAGCATTTTTAGGTGCGCTCGCGACATGAGAAATTGTACATAAAAAATCAAGTTTATCCAAGCAATGCGGGCACTTTTTGAATGGACATGAAGTATAATAATATAGAAACTATATTCGAAGGAAGTGGTTTTATTTAAATGAGTAAATATTAGTAAATAGTAAATACAAAATTTATCAGTTCTCATCCATAATTTCAACAACTCTTACATCATCATTATCAGCATTTTCATCATTATTATCAGGATTTTCATCAAATTCTAAAACTGATACAATAGGTCTATGGTAACTAAAGTATGAAATAAACAATTTTGATTTAAATCTATTTATATATCTTGTGAATACTGCATCAATAGTAGTTTTGTATTTTGTTGTGCTAAGATTGCGATCATTGGACATCGTTAAATCAAATTCTTGATATAAAAATTCAATTAATGATTGATTTTTGACATCTGCAAAGTTTATGTTGAAATCTCCACACACAAAAACAGACATACTAATGCAGACACACAATGCAGACATACAATGCAGACACACTAAATTTGACTCAACTAAATTTGATGTGCTCTGCTCTGCTATGGCTCTCGTCAAAGTGAGAGCGATAGCAGTAGCATAGCAATAATCTGTCGCGAGGGCACGAACGAATGCCCATGCAAAGACTGCGTATAGCATGCAGCGCTCTCGCATACCTATACACTCTGAATACACATATAGGTATGTAATCTCGTCTGTCGCGAGAGCACGAACGAATGCCCATGCAAAGAGCGCGTATAGTATACATATATTATACAAATACCCGCGGAGTATATCTGTGTAAAATCTCATCTGTCAGATCGGCTGAAAATGCTCACCCAAAAAGTGCCTAACGCGCCATAAGAAGTTTTCACTTCAAAAAATTAATAGTAAATAATTGAGTTATTAACAAACATGCATTACAAAAATAATTATTAATTTAGTTGTGTGGACTGCGTAACGCATTTCAAAATATGTCATTCCGTCACTATTTATTGACAGAATATAATGAAATGGCGCACTGTTGCGCACAATAAATTTTCATGCATAAGGGTTTTAGAAAGTTCCGGTATAAATCATTAAAAAACGAATAATACATAATTGAGTTATTAACAAACATGCATGACAAAAATAATTCTCAATTTAGTTGTGTGGACTGCGTAACACAATTCAAAATATGTCATTCCGTCACTATTTATTGACAGAATATAATGAAATGGCGCACTGTTGCGCACAATAAAGTTCACATGTATAAGGGTTA
>NW_024035569.1:0-3546 GCF_002237135.1 Teleopsis dalmanni | reverse complement strand
AATATCGAAAAATATACAGCGCGCGAATTTTAAATGAGAATTTCCGAAAACTTTTCGGTCTTAATGTATATACATATTAGGTATAGCATATCACCATATTGTTTTGAAATTAGTAGTTGTAAGTGGTTTATAAGATTTATATAATTTGATTTGATATAGGTTAATTCCTAATAAATCATATGTATATGAATGTTATAAACAGTCTGTGAAAAATATTGTCTAGAATTGACAAATAACAATTTTCAATCAACCAAATGCTAGCATTAATATCGTCTGAATATTATATATTCAGAGCCAAGTATATTGTCCTATTCGAATGAACGTCGAAACATTCAGAAGGTGAACAAACAACGAAGTTGATAACCTGCTGAAAAATGAAAAGATATTAATATTTGTCAAAGCACAAACTCTGATATGGGCAGCACATGTTGTAAGAATGGGACCTGAAAGAAATCCGGCCAATATATTTAATGCTAATCCGATGCTAACAAGGCATAGAGGCAGACCGAAGCTGAGATGGAAGGAAAACGTGTACGACGACGCCAGAAAGCTCGGAGTTCTGAACTGGAAAACAACTGCACAAGATCGAAGCAGATGGAGGCAGGTTGTGAAGGAGGCCAAAATTCACACGAGACTTTATTGCTAAATAAGAAGAAGAAGATTATGTATTCAGAATAATAGTTTTCATACAATGATAAAAAAATGTTTTTATTTTTAATGAACTATTCAATATTAATGAATGACTAGTTATATGTGTTAGTCCGGTCAGATATTAAACATTATTTCCTAAAGTTAAATTGAAAATATATAAAAAAATTATTTAAAAATAATTAATTGAAAATAAAGAAGAGATATTATTAAAAAATTTGATTAATTTGCTATATGCTTAATACAAATCTTGAAAGAAGATAACTTTATGATAAATTTTTGCTAAAGGCAAATTAAATTGCGATTGCAAATTGTTTCTAGTACGAATAGATACTTGCTTTGATTTTTCGTTAGTGCATATACTATGGATCCATATTCACAGAATTTAAGCTTCTTATATACTCGTAATCTACTTTCGAGAGACATTTTTCAAAATATATTCCATTAATTCATAGATACTATACATGAGTATGCAGCTGTTGCTGGTCAAGACTCTTAAAACTGGAATTCCTCAACAAATAAATACTTTGTAATGTTAATTAAAAAAATTGCAAAAAAAATGAAATGATAAAATGCAAACTATGTTTACTAACCAAAATCATTTTAATTGCAACTTTTGATTTTTGTAGCATGAAAAAAAAATTCATAAAAACCAGAAAAGAATTAAACTTTGTGCATATTTTAAATTTAAGTTTAAAAAATTCAAAAAAATTCAGACAAGAATGCAATACATTAGTTGCCGTCTAAGATATAAATAAATTTTTGGTTTTAAGTTGGTTCGAATAACACATTGAATACTCTACACAAGTACATGTGGAGGACTCCTGAGTGAAGAGATATAAACCCTTTTCCAGTAATTTATAAAAAAATTTCGATTACCGCGTAATATGTATAATATATAAATAATTATAAATATATGGTAGAGATTAACTTAACACCGTTGTATTTATTCACCCTATATGCGAACTTGGAGTTTGTAATAAAATTCCTTAAGATGAAGGGCTTATCGAAGAGCGATTTACTGTATGAAGAACATTTCTGATTTGAAACGTTCGATTTGGCATCTGAATACTATGAATCACTAACAATCTATAATATGGAAGGTAGGAAACAGTAACAACAAAGAATTCGTAATAAAATCTGGAATGTTCATTGTTACATACTATATTATTCTATATTTATATTTTATATTATATGATAGGTGTGCACCTAGCTTAACATATTATACGGATACACACTTGTCATTAACTTATAAAATTATAATAACAGTCAGTCGTTAAGAAAATCTCAAATCGTGTGTTTCTTTTTTGTGGCAATACACGACATTCATAAAACTAAATATATAGTAAAAGTTCAACATAGAGTATTGAATATGTTGAGGTTTCATTTTAGAGCAATAAATTATTTTAACAAACACTATAATACAATAAAATTCAGTACTCATAAATTTCGAGAAGTATTCGATAGAGTTGAGGTACTTGCTTTGTAACATTAGACAAAACGAACATGCTTTTTATTCTTAAAGTCATAGTACAGTTCTAAGGGAACTATGTGCACTATATTTTGGGAGACATACACTAAAATTGCTTACAATAACTTAACGGTGCAAACAAGTACTTTATTTGAAAAGTTAAATATTATCATCTTTGCCCCCTGATGAATACTATCATCTTTGCACCCCTGATTATTGAGTATCAGCCAGATGCCTCAGCCTTTCATAGCTTGTAGCGTGAGATCTTCTCAAATCGAGGTGGCTGTAGTGTGTTCAAGTCTCACACTGTGTGATGCTGTTGATGCTTTCCACCTATCGTCAAAAAAAGAGGCCATCATGGTGTTATATGTCAACAGATCTAATTACACAGACAGAATAATAATCATAGTAGTGTTTTAATGTTATTTAACCGCGTTTCGACTTATACATATATATTTTTAGTATTATGTAAACGACAATTACTTTACCGATTTCATTTATTTGTGTAAATATTGCATATACCTCCAGCTCAAAAAGTAACCGGATTTTGTAAATAAAACACATAAATTTAAATTTTATTTCAAATTTATTTTATTTCCTTCAAAATATGCTTCTTCTGAAGCGATACACATATGCCAACGCTTAACCCAATCTTCCAT
Source organism: Teleopsis dalmanni (assembly GCF_002237135.1). Taxonomy (NCBI): domain Eukaryota; kingdom Metazoa; phylum Arthropoda; class Insecta; order Diptera; family Diopsidae; genus Teleopsis; species Teleopsis dalmanni. Next base: position 768 of record NW_024035569.1, on the reverse strand, counting down.
ACACTTTTCGTAGGCCCGTGCAGGTGTGGCTTTTAGTTTCTTCGGCGAATTCACTTTTACCGATTCAATCGACTCAAAACGCTTACCACGAAGGGGCAATTCAAGTTTTGGGAACAGGAAAAAGTCGCATGGCGCCAGATCTGGCGAATATGGTGCCTGAGCGATGACAGTGGTGCCCAGTTTGGTCAAAAAATTGCGTACAACAAGAATTTTCCATAATAAAAATCCCTAAATGCACTTGAGGTAGTCTTACATTAACAGCTGCTGTAAACAAACTTATTGGCAGATGGCGCTCAAATTTGTACTATATGTCAAAAAAGTGCGACCTTTTGAAAAAGGTCTATTACTTAAGGAGTAGTTAACAAATAACAAAATCCGGATACTGTTTGAGCAGAAGAAACAAGCATAAGAATATATCTAAAATCAACTTGATTATACTGAACAGCAAATTTAATCAATTATTGTTCCTAATTAGAATTATTATGTGTTTTAGAAGTTTGAAATTAAATTTCATTTAGTAGTTTAAATTATATAGATCCACGCAACAACAATCTATTCTAAAGAAAGCACTATTGAGATCCAAATAGTTCAGTAATTAAGTATTTTTAAGTGTACATCAGATGTGCGAGAGATATTGGTGTTTAACTAAAATATATTGATTATAATATGAATATTTGTATTTTTATTTGAAAAATTTGATACTCAGCAGAGCAGTGGTGTAATATATAAAAAATATTAATAAGAGTTAAGCGCGAAAGTTTAATGCCA
>NW_024035568.1:0-3547 GCF_002237135.1 Teleopsis dalmanni | reverse complement strand
AAGTCTTCTAACTTTTTAATGGCAAATATTCTTTCTGAAATTCAGCACGTGCAAGGCGGAATAGGTCAATGAATTCGTTGAATTGTAAAACAGTGATTGGCATTATAAAACAGTGAAAAATAATATAAAAATAACCTATTGTAGTTTAAAATTATTATTTTACGTATTTAAATATTTTAGGAACTTTTTTATTTTTAAATTAAACATAAAATACAAATACATTTATTGTTATTATTAAGTGCTTAGTCCTTTTTATAATACATAAATAATAATTACATCAAGAAGTCAATAGAATGTATAACTTAGATGTGTGGATGGATAAATACTTCACATATAATATATATTTTAAACATTCTTTATATAAATTAAATTATACTCTTGTAAGTTGTACATACTCTTGTAGTTCCTAGATTCCATTTAATTGTTGGTAACTTAGAAGAATAAAGAAATGAGATAAAAGTGCAGTCATAGAGCTGTACCCTATTGATTTTTTGATACTACGCTCATTAGAAACATTTTTAAACTTTTTTAAACCTTTTCTTATAAATAACAAACAGTTTCAACAAATTTTATAAATTCGTTAAGAAATTTCATAATTCATCTTAGAAAAAAATTATTGCATCTTTAAAAAAATTTGTTTGGCTTTTAAAATTCCTAATGTTTATTTCAAAATACATTTTCTTCTTAAAAATTCAAATTTTAAGAACTTATCTTTTATCTTTTATTTGACTTGATTGCTCTTTGACTGTCAAATATTCGCAATATTTGAAAACACAATAAAATCCCACGTCAATATATGTATGATTTTTTGTTTGGTTAGCAAATAAACAAATGTCAAAATAATTCTCATCACTGTCCACATTAAACGTAAATCTTTCACTCTAAGTTAAGTCGCATTATTGCATTGAGATTTCAATAAAATTGCTAAAATAGCAAATAAGCAAGTTTAATATCAGCGAACTTGTCATATCTGTCACGAGTCAATTTAAGGATTTTTTCCATTTCGTATTTTCACACTGCCATTCCGTCCTCAGCTCAGCACAAGACATCCACTTTTCTAATCTTTCCACCGAGCGATATTTGACATTTTTACATTTAAATGTCATTTTCGATTCCACTATAAGCAGCCACCACTGGGGCATTCAATGGCAGAACACATTTATGCACTGTCTTTCGCCATTATTTTCATATCAACTACATACCGTAATTATGCGGCACAAAAGGCTAATTCCCAGGATAGCGAAATTTTTGAACTCAACTCATTACCGTGGAAGGCTCGAGGTTTGGACTTTCGAATTTTGCTGATTTCAGTTTTGAGATTTGAAGTGCAAGCAAATTGGTTTATGATGAGTTCATGTTCGGATTTCGTGCATCATTTGAGTACTCTCTCGCCTGAATCAGTTTTTCATTGTGGCGCACTTCGATTTTATGAAAAGTGCAGCAGTGTATTTGTTGAGTGGATGATATTCTGGTTTAGATACTTTTTGATGGTTTTCTGTAGCTTATAAGAGATATTCGTTTTTATTCTACAACATTGCATACAAAAAATTTTTTCATTATCTAAGGTTATTGCTGTTCAAAGTTATTCAGGTTGCCGCATAACATTTCAAAAGGAATAACAAACAATTTTAAATTAAGTGAAATACTAATGTTAAGTTATATTTAAAAGATTTATTTTATATGACCGATTGTAAGTAACTTAACACAATTAGAAACTTCTTCATACATAAGTAAACTTGAGATAATGCATCACATACAGTTCTTTTTAATCTCAGCTTTATGTGCCCAGCTTTGGCTATCAGCAGAAACAGACTTTCAAGAAGGTGACAGTAGTTCTAATGCAATTGCTGCAGTATAGTAACGGATTAAGAAGATGATTATGGTAAGAATTAAGAACTGTTTATTTCCATATATATATATCCTGTTTATGTTTCATTTATTTATTAATTTTTTGTCAATTTTAATGAAAAAATAAAATGAAAATAATCTGTCTTAAAACTTCTAATAAGACCATAAAGGACATACCATACAACTACAACTAAATAATCCAGAAAATGTTACTATTTTGACGTTAATAGTATTTAATTTTTTACGTACTCAAGAGTTTCCAATCCCTATTTTCCCCCAGGTCATATTTTATTGTTTGGAGTTTTTATAAACAAAACTCTATAAACCACTTATAGTTAATTTCGCTTAGAGGACCACAAAATAAACTTATTTAGGTCATTTAGTAAATATTATATTATAACAAAATATATTAAGAGGTATTATAAAGGGAAAGTTGTACTAAATATATAACTTTAAGCAGTATTTTGCTTAAATGGAAAAAATAACCTTCACTTCCTTCTCATTTCCCAAAGCTTTCATTTGCATAAAAAAATTTATATTGAGTCTAATAAAAAATATTTTATTATATTAAAATTTTTTTGTGAATATAATTAATTATTTCAAAAGAACTTCTCTCAAAATAAACAGTGCTTATTTGAAAACAAATTTGACAGCAATGCAAACCAGGATCAAAAAACTTTTGACTTCACAGTAAAATATTATTGCATGTTTATTAAATTCTTTTAAAAAATTTATTTAATGATTCTTGAGAGATAAAATTTGAATTTAATATAAAAAAAATTTTTCTTTTATTTATAGAGTTTCGTACACAACGCAACAGATTTTTGTTTATCTTGAAAATTTCTTGCTTGTTTCAAGTTTAATTGAAAAATTAATAAAAATCTAGAACTTTTCATGCAGCAAACAAACAGACAGAATAGATAAAGCACGTCTACTTTGAACTTTTTTGGGATATCATCAGAAAATTGTTTAGAAAGCGGCTTTGGATTGCGAGGCAAATCGAGAGGGAAGTGCCTTGGTCGTTATGGAATATTGAAAAAAGGGTGTCAAAACGTAATTTTTCAGCGTTTTTAAGGCTTAATTGTGCGCAACCCAAACAATCTGAAAAAAAAAAATATAATGAAAAAGTTTTTGACGTGTTGTTGAGGAGAAAATTGAAAAAGTCGGGGGGTGTGAATTGTTAACAATGCAAACAAAAAGTCTACTACAAAAACATAAATTAGCTAAAGATGACAAACAAAAACAGTAAAGTATTTTTCGCAAATTTCAAATGATGACGAAGTTCAAAATAAACTCACAAATTTTTTTAAACAAAAAAATAAATTTGTTTATTTTTTCCACTTCATTTGTGTAGAGAAAGAATGTATAACTATAATTGAGATTGCTTGCCACTCCTTGAAAGATTTTTTTTTATGACTAGGCCATTTATTTTATTGACTTTTCACATTAAAAAGATTTCAATTTGATGAATTACCAAAAAAATCTTAGAGATTTAATGATTTATTTTAAATGAGTTCGTGTATTCAATTAGGTTTTCAAAATAATGCTCAGATTATTCATTGCACTTTTATAGAAATTATAGAACATCTTAAATATTTTATCTATAAGATACTTTGCAACACCCTTCTTACAGCATAAGCTACAGTTTTCTTGAAGCAGTTTCCCAAAAAGGGGTATCTGCTATATACATATTCATCAA
>NW_024035566.1:0-3552 GCF_002237135.1 Teleopsis dalmanni | reverse complement strand
ATATGCAAAATATCGTTTAAATCGCTCATATAAAACTCCATTGGAGTGTGGTTTAAGCATAAAGTAAGGGATAATCAGAACTAAAAGAACTTACAAAATTCGTCAATGTGATTACTGTAGTGAGCTCTCAAAAATGTACTTTTTTCCAATACTGAACTGATACTGCCACGTTCTTACAAGCTAAAGCTTTAACGATTAAAGATATATGTCGGGTAACTGTAGGTCTTTTTAAGAGTAGGTGTTAAAAAAGAAGAGTAAGGGGAGGAACTGCTTGCTGTAGAATTATTTTTTTTTAAGTTATGCAGTCAAGAACACAAAGTAACTTGATTTAAAAATACATTTAGCTGTAGAGTTATCTGCCTTAACCAAACATCCTACATACATTTAAACATATGTTATGTGTAAAGAAGCGATTTCAGCTTTGAAAAGTTTAAAATACCCGAAACCTCAAAAAAAAAGTCTTGTTATGGATCTTGTAATAATAACCACAACGTGTTGTGGAATACTTGGAACCACCACTAAGCGAAATATATGTTATGGCATTTGTTAAACCATCCAGAAAACGTTGTGTTACTTAAGAAGTACCGAAATGCTTTGTAGATAGTATGCATGGACGTACACATGTAAGGGCGCGTCCCTTTCTAGAACTAAATATTTTATTATTGTTTTGAATAAAAATTAAATATTGGTTATATGTGTAAATATGTAAAATTCGCCTATTTAATCTTTTATTAATTTTTATACATATATTTGACATACATATATTTCTTAAATAATAGCTTTTCCACTTTTTGCTTGTATAAAGTATATGATAATGTCATCTAAGTATACCAGGACTCCTCCATAATTTCGGCTCCATGGTTACGCTCATGATAGTATCTATTGTAACCATTAAATGAAAAATATATCAATCTATATTTAGTTTTTAACTGAACTGACAGAACTACATTTAAAACATTTATAGTAAATAAATAAAACTTTTTATAACTTTTTTATTTATGACAATTCTAAATACTTCATTTATTATTTTTATTACACAGTTTTAAACTGTACTTTAAACTTTAATGAGTAATGTAATATGCAAGTTTGTTATCCTGTTGATATAAAGCTTCTCTTTGCTTTATACGCAAAGATAACGCTAACCATGATAACGATATGAAAATTGCTTCATGATTACTGTAGATACCAAACATTAACACTTTCTATTGAGGCCCTATGCTCCATTGGGATTTAATAGAACAAAGAAGAATACTTTCTATTACCACAACATACTAGCAGTGGTTATGAACGTCATAAATAGAATTTTGCGTTGTGGTTGTTTCCAAATGAGCAGAACACGATGTGATTGTTATTTAGTCGCTCAGTAAACGTTTTCGATATTTATTTCTAATATTCTGACTATTTTCATAGGTTTTATTAAACACTTCTATTCTGTTGTTCTTTTTACTCATTGAGTGTTTTCGTTATTTGGACAGTATTTTCATATGTGTGATGTTTTAATAATTATACAATTACTTTTTATTTGAACATATTGTAGTTTTAATATAATTTGTTTTAAATAGACAAATAATTTAGTAATATTCGAAGAGATTAACTCACATTCAAAAATTACTTTAATCCTTTGAACGTAAATATCAGAAATTAAAATTAAAAATTAATAAAGTTTAAAATTTTGTTAAATTTTCTTTATAAATGATTAACGTAATTGTGCTATTTAGTTTGCAAATTAATGAAGGACTATAATTACTTTTCTTATAATTATAAATCTTAGCTAAACATAGATAAAATTTTAAAATTAAATTACATTTTCAATTTCGCCCACTTGAGAATACAAAGGACGAATTCAATTTCCAAATGATTTTCTTAGAAACAAGAACAAAAGTGTTTAACCGAAAAATTTAACAGAGAATTAATGTATTTAATTTATGTTGTTGTGACGTTGATTTAATTTCATTAATTATTTAAGAAAAGTTCAAGTGTGAATACAAGTGTAACTGCCAACTCAACAGCAAAACTCAGACGAACTTTTTGTTTACTTTTCGTTGAAGAAATATAAGATTTATGTCAACAGAAAAGTTGAAGTACACAAATTTGTGTTGAGAACGATTTGCATAATTTTGATTTTCATTAATGTAATCGCAAGTGAAATATAATAATTGAGTTTGAAAATGATTTTCTAATCAAGTTTAAATAAATTTTGCGAAATACTTTTCAACTTAGTTAGTAATTAAAACTTTTTCACTTTGGCTCTTAAATAATAGCATTTCGTTTAAGCACTTGACTGACGTAGTACCCTAAGCCTTTGAGGTGTTATCAACAATTTTGCGGTAATAAATTTATCAAAACTGAAGGAAATAAATATTGTGTTTACTAAAGTGTAATTATTTATCAATTATGATTTAACTATTTGAAATTAACGGACCATTTAAATAAACCAATTGTTGATAGCCGTAATTTAGTACTCATTAGGTTCCTAAATGAAGTTAAAAAGAATTTATGATTTATAATTATATTTATATATTATAATTATATGGGTCAGTAGACTAAAGTGCGCTGGCTCTGAGTTTCAAATTTGGCAGGACACGAGTTCGATTGCTGGTACTTGCAGTCTCTAAAAATTACTCACCAATAATTAAATACAAGAATTATTTCCAAGACCAGTGATGAGAGATATTTGGCAATACTCGAAATCGTTGTGTGGTCAGCCAAAAGTTCAAGTAATTAAAATAATATAAAAATGAATTTTTGTTGTTATAGTTCACTACTGTTCGAAAAACTACGTTAGTATAATTATATTTATAATTATATTCACGAAAAAAAAGTTATAGAAGAATTTATCAATGATGGAATTCAGCGTTAAGTACTATTGTTATTAGAACGGCATAACAAATATATCTATTAGAAGGTTTTTAAATATAGTAATTATTAGTAATTATTGGAGCGTATAAAATATTTTAATGTTCGAAAGTTAGTGTTTACTGTTGTCTACTAAAGATTCTTAAGTTTATAAAATATGTTAAAATCTTAAAATTACTAATAAAACATATCTAAAGTTATGCTTTTGTATTAAAATCACATGTAAAAACATGTGCCCAGTACCTGTTACAGAGTTGCCTCACATAACTCAGCAACGTCCATTAATGGGCGTTTCAGTTTTCACGTTGTAGGACTTTTTGTCGAACCTTTTTCCATATTTTTTGTATTGAGTTGACTTTTAAAACGCTTTTCGCAGTATTAATTAAAAGTATTCATTTATGCTACTTGTGAGATTATATGATTTTACGTAGCATTAAAAAAAATGAAAATAATAATAAAATAATATTAATTAAAATTGAAAATAAAACAGTTCTTAAAAATAATAATTATAATTAAAATAATTGTTAGTAATATTATCTAAAATAATATTAATAATAATAATAATTTTAGTTGTTATTAAAAATAATAAAAAGTTATTTAAAAACTATGGAGATTAAAGGTTTTTATTTTGCTGTTGATTTAAAGTTTGTCTCTAACGTAGTAGTAAAGTAGTATTAATTTGCGCTAATAAATTTT
>NW_024035565.1:0-3553 GCF_002237135.1 Teleopsis dalmanni | reverse complement strand
CAATTTCCAATAAACAAGAATGAAAAAGCAAAATAATAGGAACTTTCGCATTATTTTTAAGGCCAACTTATCGGATCTGGAAGATCCTGTATATTTACTGATAAACAAACTAATGAGTGAATATTCTCCCAAGTAATACTTACAAATTCTCCCTAATAAAAAGATTTTTAGTATTAAAAATTTAAGTACTAATCTTTTACAAATGTAAATATATATATTTTTGAGTGAATTTCGACGCATTGCGCCGGTTATTAATTTTTGTGGAGTTGTATGTGAGACGATATATCGAGAAAAGTTTTAAAACTGCTTAATTATATTAAGTTATATTATAAGCTCTTATAACATATGAAACATATGAAAAATATTTGCAATCTTGGTAATTTCTCTTGACGGAAATTTATTTTTGCATTCGACATTTTTCATCTTAAACCATTTAATTTATTTATAATGACTTCATTTATATGAAAGCTCTTTATATGGTAAATGATTCTCATTATGATTAATCTCTCATGATTAAATGACACAAGTGGGAATGTAGTGCAATGATCCTTCCAAGTTTCTTGATTAATATATATATCTATATTGCTTTAAAATTCAATTTCTTAAACTTAAAATTATGTACTAAAAATGTGTTAAAATAGAAAAAAAATTTTTTTTTTGTTAAATAATTTAAAAAAAATATTTTTATGTCTTAAAACTCAGATTAAGTTGCCACATTAAAAGTTTTTCTTATGGATTTGCTATTCGAAGGTAAAAATAGAAATTCGCCATTGTTGCCGTTCGATATTAATTTTCATTCTCTGCGATTATTGCAGGATTTGTTTTGTTTTTGCTATCAAGGACAAGTGGCTTTTGTGCAACTTTTAATGCTGCACGTATTCATGCATTCAACTGCACATTGAATTGTATCTCGAAATCTGTTGATAATTTCGAGTATTTAATGGTTTGGACGGTTTTCAGATTTTTTAAAACGATTTCAATTTAAAATATTCTTAATATTCCTCCATAAGAATTTGATGCAATTGAGTTTGAAAAATTCAAATTATTTCATTTTATTAAATTATATTAATGTATTTTTATATAACATATATCACCTTACTTAAAACTCTTATCTGTGACTATCTCCCACATATTAGATTTAATTATAACATTGCATAATATGTACTTTCCATATCACCTTTTTCTTACTCTTAGCGAAGATTACTTCGATCCTGAATGTAGGGATTACAGTTAACCAAAAGTTATACTATCCGTCCTAATATCCCACTCACTTCAGATATTTAACTGTTTTTCCTAACTTATTACTTCATTCTTTGAATTCAATTATAGATTACTGAATAATAAAACCATTAACCGTACTCTGCTTCTGTGTTTCTGGACTTCTGTCTTTCTGGACTTCTGTCTTTCTGGACTTCTGTCTTTCTGGACTTCTGTCTTTCTGGACTTCTGTCTTCTGGATCTGAAACTAGCGCTAACATTCTATGGTGAATCTTTTTTCTATTTATAAATTTAAAAAGAATTTCGATGACACAAAAGTAATAATATCGCTTTTAATCCTTTCCACCTACTACAGAGAAGCAACAGCTGCATTCGTGTACTGGAATAATATATATATTTATAAATTGATGATTAATATACTGCATTCCGAATATGTTAAAATTAATGTCCTCATTCTTATAAACAAGAATGTACCAACGATACTTATAGTTTTGATTTAAAACTACAAGTAAAAATAACTAAATACTGTAGGTATATTGTGTTATAACGTAGAGTAGTTATTCATTATCCATATACGGACAACTATCCGTATCCATAGACGATGTTTCCGCCTTAAAATAAATAGTTGCAGGAAATGTCTACTTGAACTTAGAAACAAACAAAAATAGCATTAACCAAGAAACGATGTGTTTAAGAGAATTATATCTTATATATATCTATAATGCAGTCATGCAGTCATATAAGCCTCTTGCAATATAAATATAAATAAATAAGTTTAATTTGCCGAAATAAGAAGCAATTTCTCTCTGTTTCCACGATAGGCATATGTTTTTAAGAAAATATGTGACCGATCGCCTTTCTTTCTTATAGTGGGCATATAACATAGATACTAAGTAACGCATTTATTGCTCATTAATGCCCACAGCACTTGGCCAAGAAACTCACAAAATGCACAAAAGCCAATAATAGAATATTTGTACTGCATCGTCAATGGGAGTATACATTGAATACAATAGATAGAATAAAAAACATCTATATCTGGATTCATTATAAGCCAATTTTCTCAAAATCTTGATGAAGATTGTACTGGAAGCGTTCCTTAGTGGACTTAATCCAACATTCTTGCAGTTTCAGAATTCTGTGCGATCTTGAAAGTAATTTTATTACGTTTATACTAACATCATTAACTTTTCCCTCTATGTTTGTATTTTCACTAGCTATGGAATCCACCTAACATAACTTTTATATTACGACAACTGCATATTCAGTTATAATATTTTCTGGATGCACAAACTCAATAGCTACAATTCACTGTGAGACTGGAGGAGTTGTATAGTTTTGTTGCAGCCCTTACTATATGAAAAAATTGAACTTACAATTCCAATTAAATCTTTTCTTCCTTCTATATTTGGCATAATGTGCGCAAGCAATGTTACGGCTTCAGTTACTTTGCCGGCTATACTATATAGTCTAGGTCATACTGAAATGAGAGCTTGTTATCGTTCGTGATCCAAAAAAATCCTATCATGTATCGTAGAATTTCCAACTCTTAGAAGTAGTAAAGACATGTTTCCTAATACACATAAGTACTGTTCACATTATCTGTCATGTTTGCTATATATTATTAAAAAATGACCATTTAGAAACTCTGTTTATTGATTGCCAAGCCATTCGGTTATGTGTAGATATTCAATCCATATGTTCTTTAACTTGTTTTACACATATATTATATTATTTTATACATATATATATGACCTATTAGTCATAAGCAATCCTAGAGGGCGTAAGAACTCTTTGTAGTTTTGTAGTAAACATCATGTGAAATATCGTCGCTCTTCTTAAATCTTGAGAATACTCGGAGCTTTATCCTTGCATATGTTAATCTAAATAACTAAACGTTTTTGAGAATAATCTAGTTTTAATAAAGAAAACAAACACTTTTTCATTCCTTTTAAGAATTTATTAATTTAAAACTATAATTTTTAATTGTTTTAAAACGTATCAAGACTCAAATATTAAATAATAATAACGTAATTTCTGGATATTGAACAGAAACGAATGAATTCTGTTTAAAAATGAAAGAACATTCTCATACCAGATGCAAACGAGCACCAGTTAAATGGAAGCCACATAGCTTAGCAACGTAGACTTATAAACCACACGTTGCCTTTAGACATATTTAATTGCGCTACATATAAAAGCAAACACTATCAGTTTATGAGAAATTTACATGTTTATAAACTCTTATGATACTTATTTTAGTAAGTAAGTATTTTTATTAGATTAAAATTTTCCTTAAGAATGATATATTAGTTTAATAAATAATCATATATCA
>NW_024035564.1:0-3555 GCF_002237135.1 Teleopsis dalmanni | reverse complement strand
GGCAACGTTTTCAATTAACTTCACTAAAGAAAGTCCTTACATAATAATAAATCTTAAAAATTGTTACTATAAATTCCTCATAGATACCGGAGCTAGTGTCAGTTTAATTAAATCTAAGTGTATATACATAGAAGAGATGAATGATGGTAATAAAATAGAACTAATTGGTATAGGTAAAAAAGCAGAAAAAACAATGGGAAGTACGTCCATTAGAATAGGAATTAGGAATAAAAACGGGAAAACGGATAATTATAGATGGAAATTTCACGTGATACCAAATGATTTGGTTTACGAATATGATGGCATAATCGGAGTAGATTTTTTAGGCTATTTTAAGTGCAAGATAGATTATGACCAGGATTTGTTTTATGTTAATAAAAATGTGTATTGTCTCCAATGTAATAAATTTGAAGAATTTGTCCCGCCAAGGAGGGAAGTATTTCGATCCGTTAAAGTTAGTAAAGGTAAAAAGAATGGATTAGACGTATATGTTCCACGTTATGAAGATGAAAAAATTGTCATTCCTCATTGTATTAGTACAATGAGAAATGGAAAATGCTTGGTGAGCATTATAAATAAATGTGAGGAAAAGGTATTAATTGATTTTCCATTGAAGGTAGAAGATCTTAGGAATTATAATATTGTTAATAATTGTAAAGAGGATCCTAAGAAAGAAAAATTAATGAAAGAAAGAGTGTTCCAAATAAGAAATAGAAATGAATGTATACAAAAAAGTTTGAGAGTAGAGCATATGAATGATGAGGAGAATGAATCAATTAGGAAATTGATTTCGGAATATAGCGATTTATTTATTTTAGAAGGAGAAAAATTGAGTTTCACTGACACGTTAACTTGTGACATAAGAACACAAGAAGGAGTGAAACCTATCTATACAAAGACATATAGATATCCAAAGGTACATGAAGAGGAAGTGAAAAACCAGGTGAAGAAATTATTAGAAAACGATGTTATACAGAATTCTAAGTCGCCTTGGAATTCACCTGTGTGGATGGTTCCAAAAAAGAAAGATGCTTCAGGAACAACAAAGTGGCGAATGGTAGTTGATTTTAGAAAATTAAATGAAATGACGGTGGCGGATACATATCCAATACCAAATATCAATGAGATTTTAGATCAACTAGGAACATCCAAATACTTTACAACTCTAGATCTAACAAATGGATTCCATCAAATTAAAATGACAGAAAAGGATATCGAGAAAACAGCATTTACTACCCCATATGGGCATTATGAATTTAAAAGGATGCCATTTGGATTAAAAAATGCACCTAGCATTTTTCAGAGAATGATGGATATCATTCTGATGGGATTAAAAGGAATAAAATGTTTTGTATACATGGATGATATTGTGGTATATGGCAAGAGTTTAAAAGACCATAATGAAAAATTAAGAGATGTTTTGAAACAATTAAGGAGAGCCAACCTGAAACTACAGGCAGACAAATGTGAATTTCTAAGGAAAGAAGTCGCATATTTGGGTCATGTTATTGGAGAACGAGGTGTTAAACCTAATCCAGATAAGATATCGGCAATAGTGAAATTGTCTCCTCCAAAGAGTGTTAAAGAAACACAGTCGTTCATGGGAGTGATCAACTATTATAGAAGATTTATTAAAGGTTTTAGCCAAATAGCAGCACCTATTAATAAACTTCTTAGGAAAGAAGTTGAATTTTATTGGGGGGAGGAGCAGGACAAAGCATTTAGAAAATTGAAGGATAGTTTAGCTAGTGTAGTGACCTTGCAATTTCCAGATTTTGAAAAGAAATTTATAGTTACAACAGATGCTTTGAACGAAGGTCTGGGAGCAGTTCTATCGCAGGAAACTGGTAACAAAGATATGCCGATTCAGTTTATTAGTAGGAGTTTGAATAGTGCTGAGAGAAATTATAGCACTACAGAAAAAGAATGTTTAGCCATTGTTTGGGCTGTAAAGGTATTTAGACCTTATTTATATGGGAAGAAATTTTTGATAAGAACAGACCATAAGCCATTGAAATGGTTGTTCAATGTAAAGGACCCTGGATCAAGATTGGTACGATGGAGACTTAAATTAGAAGAGTATATCTATGATATTGAATATAAGAAAGGAGTTGAAAATATAGTAGCAGATCATTTGAGTAGAAATGTCTTAGCAGTAACAAGAAAAGAAAAGAAAAAGAAATGTTGTAGTTGCTGTAGTGAACAGAACAAACAAGAAGGTAAAAAACCGCAAAGTGCTCAAGAGGAAATTGAATTTGAAAATAATGAAAATAAATTGGTTAAAGTAAACTCGAAAAATAGTATTGAGGAAAATGTTCAGGAAAGAGGGAAAGTTATCGAGATAACAGATTTTCTGAAAATGAAAGAAATAATTAAGGAGTATCATGACAGCATTATAGGTGGTCATGTGGGACAAAAAGCAACGATTACGAAAATTAGAGAGAAATATACGTGGAAAAATTTAAATGATATGGTTGCAGATTATGTAAGAGCTTGTAAAAAATGCCAATTAGGTAAAATTGATAGACATCCTACTAGAATGCCTATGCAACTGGTTTCCAATGCTACTTGTGCACTTGAACAAATTAATTTGGATTTAACTGGTCCTTATCCAGTATCCGAATCTGGAAATTTGTACGCATTAAGTATACAAGACAGTCTTTCAAAATATGTGCGTTTCACACCACTTAAAGATAAAAGTGCCGAAACGGTTGCTCAAGCTTTTGTAAACGAATGGATTACCTATTTTGGTGTTCCAAAAATAATATTAACGGATAATGGTACAGAGTTTTGTAATGAGCTAATGAAAGATTTAGCTAAAATCTTCAAGATTAAACATATTACTACTAGTGTGGCTCACCCACAAGCAAATGGATCTATAGAAAGAGTACATGGAAGGTTAAAGGAATATTTGAATACAGTTGATTTTGAGAAATCAAACTGGGATGAAGCTATGAAGTTTGCAGGTTTATGCTATAACACAACAACTCATTCCTCTACGGGGTTTTCACCACATGAAATAATTTTTGGAAGGAAAGGAAATAGACCAAGTGGAATTGACGTCTTAGATTTAGTAACTATAGGGGGATACGTGAATAATATTAAACATATGATAGAGAACATTGAAATGGAAGTAAAAAGGAGTACAACAGTTTCAAAAGAAAAATCTAAATTAGTATATGATAAAAAAGCAACAGATACACCATATTATGAAGTAGGTCAAAAAATATTAGTTAGAAATTTAACAAAAAATAAAAAGTTAGAAAACACTTTTACTGGTCCATATACTATAATAAAGGTTACAGAAACAAATGTTTTTATACGAACAAATCAAAGAACAAGAAAATTTTCAAAGAATTTGGTTAAAAGATATGTTGAGAACTAATTTTCCTTGTTATTGTTTAGCTTAATTGTGGCAGTATTTGAGGAAAATAAGCAATTAATATTAGAAAAAGAGAATAGTTATTTTTGTAGGGATAACGAATATTTTGCCATGTTCAATAATTGAGATGAATTTGAAACTATTGATAACAGTTAATGAGTTAGTAACCGAAT
>NW_024035563.1:0-3555 GCF_002237135.1 Teleopsis dalmanni | reverse complement strand
AATATGTATTAAAGGGGGAAAAATGTGAGGAAAGAATTATTTTTATGGATTAATAAATATTTTATTTAGTTTATGGATATTTATTAAATTTTATTATTTATTAAAAAATGGATAATAAAATTATTTTTCATTTAAAATTTTTGTAAATATGTATTAAAGGGGGAAAAATGTGAGGAAAGAATTATTTTTATGGATTAATAAATATTTTATTTAGTTTATGGATATTTATTAAATTTTATTATTTATTAAAAAATGGATAATAAAATTATTTTTCATTTAAAATTTTTGTAAATATGTATTAAAGGGGGCAAAGATGTGAGGAAAGAATTATTTTTATGGATTAATAAATATTTTATTTAGTTTATGGATATTTATTAAATTTTATTATTTATTAAAAAATGGATAATAAAATTATTTTTCATTTAAAATTTTTGTAAATATGTATTAAAGGGGCAAAAATGTGAGGAAAGAATTATTTTTATGGATTAATAAATATTTTATTTAGTTTATGGATATTTATTAAATTTTATTATTTATTAAAAAATGGATAATAAAATTATTTTTCATTTAAAATTTTTGTAAATATGTATTAAAGGGGGAAAAATGTGAGGAAAGAATTATTTTTATGGATTAATAAATATTTTATTTAGTTTATGGATATTTATTAAATTTTATTATTTATTAAAAAATGGATAATAAAATTATTTTTCATTTAAAATTTTTGTAAATATGTATTAAAGGGGCAAAAGTGTGAGGAAAGAATTATTTTTATGGATTAATAAATATTTTATTTAGTTTATGGATATTTATTAAATTTTATTATTTATTAAAAAATGGATAATAAAATTATTTTTCATTTAAAATTTTTGTAAATATGTATTAAAGGGGGAAAAATGTGAGGAAAGAATTATTTTTATGGATTAATAAATATTTTATTTAGTTTATGGATATTTATTAAATTTTATTATTTATTAAAAAATGGATAATAAAATTATTTTTCATTTAAAATTTTTGTAAATATGTATTAAAGTTTTATTTTAGCTTATAAGATTGTTTAAAATTAATTTTACATATAAATTTTTGTGTGGTTTTAAATTAATATAAGAAATTTTTTAAATTTACTTAATCGTAGTAATTGATATTAATAATTTAAGAATTTAGGAATTAGTTATAAATATAATATTAACAAAATTTGTGCCAGCAGTTGCGGTTAAACAAATAATATAAATGTTTTATTTTAAAATTAACGAAATTATTTATGTTAAATTTAAAATTAATTTATTAGGTGAAATTATAAGTTAATTAAAAATTTATTTAAATTTAATTGAAGCTAAAAAATGTTTGATATAAACTAGGATTAGATACCCTATTATTAAAAATGTAGAATTTAGGTTTTTAAGTAGTAATAGTTATGTTCTTGAAAATTAAAAAATTTGGCGGTAGTTTAGTCTATTCAAAGGAGCTTGTCCTATAATTGATAATCCACGTTGAACCTTACTTAAATTTGCAATCGGTTCATATACTGTAATCTATCGTTATCAGAATATTTTAAAAGAGTAATAATTTTCTTAAATTTATAGATAAATTTTATTTCAGCTTATATTTAAGTAGAGATGAGTTACATTAATAGTATTTATATGAATATTAATATGAAAAATTAATTAAAAGTGGAATTGGAAGTTAATTTATAAAGACAAATAAATTGATTTTACCTCTAAAATATGTACATATCGGCCGTCGCTCTTATTTTAAAATAAGATAAGTCGTAACATAGTAGATGTACTGGAAAGTGTATCTAGAATGACAATTTAAAGCTTAGTTAATAAAGTATTTCATTTACATTGGAAGGATTTTTGTGTAAATCATTATGAATTGATCTAAATTTATTTATTAATTACTTTATTCTTAAAAATTAAATATTAAAAATAATTATAAATTTATAATTTTTAGCAGAATTTATTAAAAAAGTATTTTTTATTATAGTGAATTAATATTGAAGAATAAAATTAAAATATGTTGAAAAATTTTTGTGTCAAAAGAAAATTTTAATTATTGTGCCTTGTGTATTTATTTAAAATTTATAAAAATTTAGTTAAAAATTTATAAAAGTTGATGTAATAATATTATTTTTAATAAATATTTAGAAATGAAATGTTTTTCGTTTTATATGGTATCTAGTTTTTTAAGAAATAAATTTAATTTAGAATTAATTATTGTTTAATTTATTTATGTAAATAATTAATTTAATATTTAATGGGATAAGCTATAAAATAAATTATTATAAATTTTTGTATTTTAATTAATTGTATTCTTAGAATTAGCAATTATTAAAAAATTTTTTATAATTTATTTTTTAATACCAAATATTTATTATATTTTAAGTATATATTAAAGTTTTATTTATGATTTAATTTATTAAATAATAATGATAAAATTAGTATATTAGTATGTTTAAATATTAAAATTTGAAAAGAATTCGTCAAATCTTATATTCGCCTGTTAACCAGAAACATCTCTTTTTGTATTTTATTTAAAGTTTAACCTGAAAATTGAAAAATTTAAAAGGCCGCAGTATATTAACTGTGCAAAGGTAGCATAATCATTAGTCTTTTAATTGAAGGCTGGAATGAATGGTTAGACGAGATATAGACTGTTTTATTTAAAATTTTAATAGAGTTTTATTTTTTATTTAAAAACCTAAAATATATTCAAAAGACGAGAAGACCCTATAAATCTTGATTATTAAATAGTTTTTGATTTATTTTGATTTTTTTTATTATAAATTTATTAATTAATTTTATTGGGGTGATATTAAAATTTAAATAACTTTTTATAATTTTTATCATTTATTTATGATTAAGTGATCCATTATTAGTGATTAAAAAATTGAGTTACATTAGGGATAAAAGCAAAGAGTTCTTATCGATAAAAAAGTTTGCGACCACGATGTTGGATTAAGATTCATATTTAAATGTATAAGTTTAAATATTAAGTCTGTTCGACTTTTTATTCTTACATGATCTGAGTTCAAACCGGTATAAGCCAGGTTGGTTTCTATTTTTGATTAACAAAATATTTTAGTACGAAAGGAATTAATATTTATTTTTAAGAAATTTATTTAATGAATTAATTTAATTACTATTTTGGGAGATTAGTGCAATAAATTTAGAATTTATTTATATAATTTAAAAATTGTAAATATTCCTTGTTTTTAAATGAATTTTTTTTTTATCTTTATTAAGAAGTTTATTATTAATTATTTGTGTTTTAGTGGGTGTAGCTTTTTAGACTTTATTAGAGTGTTAAGTTTTAGGATATATTCAAATTCGTAAAGGTCCAAATACAGTTGGATTTATTGAAATAATTCAACCTTTTAGTGATGCAATTAAATTATTTGCTAAGGAACAAACTTATCCATTAATATCAAATTATATTTCTTATTATTATGCTCTTATTTTTTCATTATTTTCATTTTTATTAGTGTGAATATGTATACCTATATTAAGAAAATTTAATAGATTTAATTTAAGTTTATTATTTTTTTTAAGAAATACA
>NW_024035562.1:0-3556 GCF_002237135.1 Teleopsis dalmanni | reverse complement strand
TTTCAATAATGTATGCCAAAGTACTTTTTTTGGATATTATCTTGCACTTATATATTCCAAATAAAAATGGCAAAATATCAGATTTTCATTTTCTTAGAATTATTCTTAATATTATTTGTTTCAAATAATTCTAAAATACGATGGTTGGAGCTATATTACATTCTAAGTTTTAAAATATGCTTAAGTCAAATTTTTAGGAAAAAATGTTTCATACATTTTAAGCTCCGTCTTAAGCTCCGTGTACTAAGTATTAATAAACATTTCCTGTAGAGCTTAGTACTAATATCTCTAAAGAATTTTAAACCTACGGTTTAAACTGTATTCTAGAGTTAAATTCCATGTATTCTGCCTGATTTGAACAAACTTTTATTTAAAAGGGGCTTCTTTTTTAAGTACAGATTCTTGCTTAATAGCCAAACCATAATATAAACACTTAAGAATTCTCTTTTCCATTCTGGCGTCTATTTCAAATTTTTTTTTAATTAAAATATAACAATAAATTCTTTATTCAGAAATATCACTTACGTATATTGGAGTACTTAATTCTTCTTCTTACGTAGCGGTAAAATTGTTCCTATGCAAGGTTGCTGAGCTTGTGATCAACCCCCAACCTGGAGGGTAAGATCTCCTTATTTGCTAACCTGGAGATAGAATTGGTGTTCAGCAGTTAGAGAATTTCCGCTCAACAATATGTTGTCAGGTTATACCACCTGTACCTGATGGCCAGAGCCTCGTATGTGAAAAACATATTGCGCCATCGCTAGGTAAGGTTGACAATTGAGAAGGCTAGGCTATATGTTCGCAGCACTGCTTCATTGGGCACACGCTTTTGCCCCTTACACTTAATTACTTTCGGAAAATAATATCATTTTCATTATACCTAGCTTTTATCAACCGAACCGTCGTGGGTTGGAGCTTCCCCGACAATGGTTCGCTGGCTCTCTGATGATATCTATATCGATTATGGAAATTCGAACGTATATGGTTTTGTAAGCAACCATGCATATTATTGTAACCAAAATTCTAAATGTTATTTAATTCTAAAGTGTCGCTAAAAATAATCTATATATTTAATTGAAAGCAGAACACGTAACATGTAAGACAAAAAAAATTTTTTAATGATATAAATTTTTCGTTATCTGATACTTAAGATATTTGTATACTTTATTGCTTTATAATTAAGTAATGTATTTCAGAAATATTTAAGTAGCACTCGAAGTTATTTAAAAATTTATTCTGCATATCATAATAATGTGCAAAATTTGTTGTAAAATAATATCATACTTAAAATACTTGTGCATAATAAATTTAATTCCTTCTTATCTCTAAAGAATATATATTGAAGAATTTTTTGCAGTGTTCCTCATCTCAACAGCTTACAAAAGCTAAAGTAACTGTCATGTAATTTACACGTACGCATTAAAATTACACCTCCGAACTAATATAATAACACAGGAGCAACAGTGTTCTTTTGGTTGGAGTGAATTTAACAGCACCTACCAAGCTACATAAAAACATAAACACACGAAAAGAGCAAAATATTATTCACCGTTTTTCTCATTTCCCTCTCAAAGCGTGCAAAATGCTTATCTTTACAAATGGCAACACTAAATTTGCTATATGAGACAACATGACGTATACGCTACTAAGCGTGAGTAAAATTTTAGCAATATTTTTCACCACACACTACTCACACAGTGTGTGTGTGGTGAAATAAGGTTGGTGAATTTAAAAACAGAAACATTGTTGCTTATTTGGTGTGGGAGATTAACCGAGATACCAAAACAGGCTTGTTGCAATAAGGAAAACTGTTGCATGAGCATTTCATTGTAAACTTTCGAGAGTTTTTTACTATCACACATACACATACACATACATTCCCTCACAAATATTATCAGTGCTCAGTTAAAAACAAGAAAATTAAACAAAAAAAAAGCAAAAGACAGAATGCTTTCAAAACTGTTGCGTATTTGTGAATGGAGTTTGCATTCCGACGTGGTAAGATTCCGTTGTAGCGTAAGAAGATAAGATTCTAACAGTTTCCTTATCAGTGATAGATAATGACCATTTATATATGTATGTTAGCTAGTTAATCAATGTTTAATTATGTTTATTATTATTGTTTTGTTTTTTTTTTATTATATGAGTATACAAAAATATTAATTTATCAATGAATATTATTTTAAAAACAATTTAACGTCTTCGATGAAAAAAGAAATATTTGAAATATATATATAAGTGTAATATAAAATATTTTTTTTCAAATAATTTATTTTATATCGAATCATATAAAATTAATGGGACAAATATAATTTTTTTATGAAGTTTTTAATCCGGAAAAAAACTTTTTTCAAGTTGGTACAGTGCAGATAAAGATCTATAAATTTTTAATTTTAATTTAAATATATTTTAAATATTTAAATATATGTATATAGAAGTATAATATAAAAAATATGTGAAAATGATGTAAAAAAATAAATAATGTGAAATGAAAATAATATAAAAAATTATTTTTATCAGTAATATATATTATTTCAATGACATCTATTATCAAATGAAATTTTTTTTTAAAAAGAAAACTAACTATAGAAAATATAACAGCATAAATGAAAAATAAAATATAAAAACATTTTCAATTTTTAGTTTTTAATTTCAATTTCATTTCTTATGTTTTATATATTTTTATAAGTGGACAAACAAATTATACATATTTCTATACATTTATATTAAATTAAATGCAACAAATAAATATATTACATGAAAAAAATTAAATGTACTCATATAATACAAGTAAACATTTTATAATTTAATTTCATCAATATATCTGCTGGTTTGTATATATTATATTTAATCATTAAATACCTTTTATTAAAATAATTATATATTTCAATAAAAAATTATTGTATTTTATTATTAATTAAATTTTTTTTGAATTGTGTAATAATACAAAAATTTTTTTAAATAATTTAATTATTAATCATTTTGTTTTTTAACGGGCTAATTGGTCAGTAGATACACTTTTTTTAAGAATACTTTTTGATTTTTAAAAAATTTTGTATATAGTACCCTGATGATGAAATATCGGTTTAAATAAAATTTTAAAAAACCAAAAACAATTTTTTGAGGAGTTTATAGCATTATGTTAAATACTTTTTAATCAAATAAATATATATTTTAATAAAAAATTATTGTTTTTTATTATTATTATTATTATAATTCGAAATAAATAATTATTAGTTTTTACTATCTTTTTTTCAGATGTTTAAATAAATATTTTATAACAAAAATTCCAACATCTTCAATGCAAAAAATAAATGTTTCAAACGAATCAATTTTATTTAATATTTAATATTACTGAAAATCATATAAAATTAATAATAATTTAATTTAATTCATTTTAAATTATTAAAAAATTTTTATTTTTTTATAATGAAATATAATTTTTTAATTTAATTATTTTTAATTACTTTTTTTTGTGATGTAAATTTATAAATTTTTTAATAATAATAGTATTAAATAAAAAAAATTTTGAAATAGTACAGTACATGCAAATATT
>NW_024035560.1:0-3557 GCF_002237135.1 Teleopsis dalmanni | reverse complement strand
TGTAACATTGTACTACTGCTTAGTATTTTTACATATGTATTGAAAAATATATGAAATGATTGCATATGTTATACAGTTTGCGAAAGAAGATTTGTTTTTTGTATGTAGAATATTTTGCAAAATTGTGCTACTAATGTTCTACAATTTAAATACCAAATTATTATAGAAGATATATGTTTTTCAAAAAATACCGTACAACATTGTGTTGTTTTATCAAATTTCATAATTCATTAAATATTAATATTATCTACAAACTAAATATATAAGAGTAACAAATACTTCTAACAGAGTTAAAGGAATTTATGATTATGCTCCAAAAGATTTTTTTGTCAACTTTTTTATTTGGTTCGTGATTTTAATAACTCTTTCATCAATTCATATTAGAAAAATATAAATATTTTGAAAAATTACCGTGAAACATTGTACTACTGCTTAGTATTTTTACATATCTATTGAAAAATATATGAAATGATTGCATATGTTATACAGTTTGGGAGAGAAGATTTGTTTTTTGTATGTAGAATATTTTGCAAAATTGTGTTACTCATGTTCTACAATTTAAATACCAAAATATTATAGAATAGATAGGTTTATCAAAAAATACCATACAACATTGTGTTGTTTTATCAAACTACATAATTCATAAAATATTAATATTATCTATTTAATCAATATTAAGCAGTAACAAATACATCTAATAGAGTTAAAGGAATTTATGATTATGCTTCAAAAGTAGTTTTTGTCAACTTTTTTCTTTGGTACTTGATTTTAATAACTTTTTCATCAATTCATATTAGAAAAGTATAAATAATTTGAGAAACAACTGTGTAACATTGTACTACTTCTTAGTATTTTTACATATGTATTGAAAAATATATGAAATGATTGCATATGTTATACAGTTTGCGAAAGAAGATTTGTTTTTTGTATGTAGAATATTTTGCAAAATTGTGCTACTCATGTTCTACAATTTAAATACCAAATTATTATAGAAGATATATGTTTTTAAAAAAATACCGTACAACATTGTGTTGTTTTATCAAATTTCATAATTCATTAAATATTAATATTATCTACAAACTAAATATATAAGAGTAACAAATACTTCTAACAGAGTTAAAGGAATTTATGATTATGCTCCAAAAGATTTTTTTGTCAACTTTTTTATTTGGTTCGTGATTTTAATAACTTTTTCATCAATTCATATTAGAAAAATATAAATATTTTGAAAAATTACCGTGTAACATTGTACTACTGCTTAGTATTTTTACATATGTATTGAAAAATATATAAAATGATTGCATATGTTATACAGTTTGCGAAAGAAGATTTGTTTTTTGTATGTAGAATATTTTGCAAAATTGTGCTACTCATGTTCTACAATTTAAATACCAAATTATTATAGAAGATATATGTTTTTCAAAAAATACCGTACAACATTGTATTGTTCTATCAATTTTCATAATTCATTAAATATTAATTTTAACTATATACTCAATATTTAACAGTAACAAATACATCTAACAGAGTTAAAGGAATTTATGATTGTGCTCCAGAAGTACTTTTTGTCAACTTTTTTATTTGGTACTCGATTTTAACAACTCTTTCATCAATTCATATTAGAAAAATATAAATATTTTGAAAAATTACCGTGTAACATTGTACTACTGCTTAGTATTTTTACATATGTATTGAAAAATATATGAAATGATTGCATATGTTATACAGTTTGCGTTACTTTGTGTTACTCATGTTCTACAATTTAAATACCAAAATATTATAGAATATATAGGTTTATCAAAAAATACCATACAACATTGTGTTGTTTTATCAAACTACATAATTCATAAAATATTAATATTATCTATTTAATCAATATTAAACAGTAACAAATACATCTAATAGAGTTAAAGGAATTTATGATTATGCTTCAAAAGTAGTTTTTGTCAACTTTTTTCTTTGGTACTTGATTTTAATAACTTTTTCATCAATTCATATTAGAAAAATATAAATAATTTGAGAAACAACTGTGTAACATTGTACTCCTTCTTAGTATTTTTATATATGTATTGAAAAATATATGAATTGATTACATATGTTATGTTATACAATTTGCGAAAGAAGATTTGTTTTTTGTATGTAGAATATTTTTGTTAATTTTGCAAAATCGTGCTACTCATGTTCTACAATTTAAATACCAAAATATTATAGAATATATATGTTCTTGAAAGAATACCGTACAACATTGTATTGTTCTATCAATTTTCATAATTCATTAAATATTAATATTAACTATATACTCAATATTTAACAGAAACAAATACATCTAACAGAGTTAAAGGAATTTATGATTGTGCTCCAGAAGTACTTTTTGTCAACTTTTTTATTTGGTACTTAATTTTAATAACTTTTTCATCAATTCATATAAGAAAAATATAAATAATTTGAAAAATTATCGTGAAACATTGTACTACTTCTTAGTATTTTTAAAAATGTATATTGAAAAATAAATGAAATGATTGCAGATGTTATACAGTTTGCGAAAGAAGATTTGTTTTTTGTATGTAGAATATTTTTGTTAATTTTGCAAAATTGTGCTACTCATGTTCTACAATTTAAATACCAAAATATTATAGAATATATATGTTTTTCAAAAAATACCGTACAACATTGTGTTGTTTTATCAAATTACATAATTCATGAAATATTAATATTATCTATTTAATCAATATTAAACAGTAACAAATACATCTAACAGAGTTAAAGGAATTTATGATTATGCTCCAAAAGTACTTGTTGTCAACTTTTTTATTTGGTACTTGATTTTAATAACATTTTCATCAGTTCATATTAGAAAAATATAAATATTTTGAAAAATTACCCTGTAACATTGTACTACCGCTTAGTATTTTTACATATGTATTGAAAAATATATGAAATGATTGCATATGTTATACAGTTTGCGAAAGAAGATTTGTTTTTTGTATGTAGAATATTTTGCAAAATTGTGTTACTCATGTTCTACAATTTAAATACCAAAATATTATAGAATAGATAGGTTTATCAAAAAATACCATACAACATTGTGTTGTTTTATCAAACTACATAATTCATAAAATATTAATATTATCTATTTAATCAATATTAAGCAGTAACAAATACATCTAATAGAGTTAAAGGAATTTATGATTATGCTTCAAAAGTAGTTTTTGTCAACTTTTTTCTTTGGTACTTGATTTTAATAACTTTTTCATCAATTCATATTAGAAAAATATAAATAATTTGAGAAACAACTGTGTAACATTGTACTACTTCTTAGTATTTTTATATATGTATTGAAAAATATATGAATTGATTACATATGTTATGTTATACAATTTGGGAAAGAAGATTTGTTTTTTGTATGTAGAATATTTTTGTTAATTTTGCAAAATCGTGCTACTCATGTTCTACAATTTAAATACCAAAATATTATAGAATATATATGTTCTTGAAAGAATACCGTACAACATTGTATTGTTCCATCAATTTTCATAATTCATTAAATATTAATATTA
>NW_024035559.1:0-3557 GCF_002237135.1 Teleopsis dalmanni | reverse complement strand
AAAATAATTCTCAACTTAGTTGTGTGGACTGCGTAACATACTTCAAAATATTTTTTTCCGTCACTATTTATTGACAGAGTATAATGAAATGACGCACTGTTGCGCACAATAAATTTTCATGTATAAGGGTTTTAAAAAGTTCCGGTATAAAACATTAATAAATGAATAATACATAATTGAGTTATTAACAAACATGCATGACAAGAATAATTCTCAATTTAGTTGTGTGGACTGCGTAACATACATCAAAATATGTTTTTCCGCCACTATTATTACAGATTAATGAAATGGCGCACTGTTGCGCACACTAAATTTTCATGTATACGGGTTTTCAAAAGTTCCGGTATAAAACATTTTAAAAATTGAGTATAATAAATTCAGTATCAACAAACATGCTGACAAAATCAATTTCAAACTTAGTGGGAATTATTTTTGTCATGCATGTTTGTTAATAACTCAATTATGTATTATTCATTTTTTAATGTTTTATACCGGAACTTTTTAAAACCGTTATACATGTGAAATTTATTGTGCGCAACAGTGCGCCATTTCATTATATTCTGTTAATAAATAGTGACGGAATGACATATTTTGAAATGTGTAACGCAGTTCACACAACAAAGTTGGGAATTATTTTTGTCATGCATGTTTGTTAATAACTCAATTATGTATTATTCATTTGGTAATGTTTTATACCGGAACTTTTTAAAACCCTTATACATGTGAAATTTATTGTGCGCAACAGTGCGCCATTTCATTATATTCTGTTAATAAATAGTGAAGGAATGACATATTTTGAAATGTGTTACGCGGTCCACACAACTAAGTTGAGAATTATTTTTGTCATGCATGTTTGTTAATAACTCAATTATGTATTATTCATTTTTTAATGTTTTATACCGGAACTTTTTAAAACCCTTATACATGTGAAATTTTTGTGCGCAACGGTTATATTATATATTATATTCTATATTATACATTATATTCTGTCAATAAATAGTGACGGAATGACATATTTTGAAATGTGTTACGCGGTCCACACAACTAAGTTGAGAATTATTTTTGTCATGCATGTTTGTTAATAACTCAATTATGTATTATTCATTTTTTAATGTTTTATACCGGAACTTTTTAAGATCGTTATACATGTGAAATTTATTGTGCGCAACAGTGCGCCAGTTCATTATATTCTGTTAATAAATAGTGACGGAATGACATATTTTGAAATGTGTTACGCAGTCCACACAACAAAGTTGGGAATTATTTTTGTCATGCATGTTTGTTAATTATGTATTATTCATTTGTTAATGTTTTATAACGCAACTTTTTAAAACCCTTATACATGTGAAATTTATTGTGCGCAACAGTGCGCCATTTCATTATATTCTGTTAATAAATAGTGAAGGAATGACATATTTTGAAAAGTGTTACGCAGTCCACACAACAAAGTTGGGAATTATTTTTGTAATGCATGTTTGTTAATAACTCAATTATGTATTATTCATTTTTTAATGTTTTATACCAAACCTTTTTAAAACCCTTATACATGTGAAATTTATTGTGCGCAACAGTTATATTATATATTATATTCTATATTACACATTATATTCTGTCAATAAATAGTGAAGGAATGACATGTTTTGAAATGTGTTACGCAGTCCACACAACTAAATTGAGAATTGTTCTTGTCATGCATGTTTGTTAATAACTCAATTATGTATTATTCATTTTTTAATGTTTTATACCGGAACTTTTTAAAACCCTTATACATGTGAAATTTATTGTGCGCAACAGTTAAATTGTATATTATATTCTATATTATACATTATATTCTGTCAATAAATAGTGAAGGAATGACATGTTTTGAAATGTGTTACGCAGTCCACACAACTAAGTTGTGAATTATTTTTGTCATGCATGTTTGTTAATAACTCAATTATGTATTATTCATTTTTTAATGTTTTATACCGGAACTTTTTAAAACCCTTATACATGTGAAATTTATTGTGCGCAACAGTGCGCCATTTCATTATATTCTGTTATTAAATAGTGACGGAATGACATATTTTAAAATGTGTTACGCGGTCCACACAACAAAGTTGAGAATTATTTTTGTCAAGCATGTTTGTTAATAACTCAATTATGTATTATTCATTTTTTAATGTTTTATACCGGAGCTTTTTAAAACCCTTATACATGTGAAATTTATTGTGCGCAACAGTGCGCCATTTCATTATATTCTGTTAATAAATAGTGACGGAATGACATATTTTGAAATGTGTTACGCGGTCCACACAACAAAGTTGGGAATAATTTTTGTCATGCATGTTTGTTAATAACTGAATTATGTATTATTCATTTTTTAATGTTTTATACCGGAACTTTTTAAAACCCTTATACATGTGAAATTTATTGTGCGCAACAGTTATATTATATATTATATTCTATATTATACATTATATTCCGTCAATAAATAGTGAAGGAATGACATATTTCGAAATGTGTTACGCGGTCCACACAACTAAGTTGGGAATTAATTTTGTCATGCATGTTTGTTAATAACTCAATTATGTATTATTCATTTGTTAATGTTTTATACCGGAACTTTTTAAAACCCTTATACATGTGAAATTTATTGTGCGCAACAGTGCGCCATTTCATTATATTCTGTTAATAAATAGTGACAGAATGACATATTTTGAAAAGTGTTACGCAGTCCACACAACTAAATTGAGAATTATTTTTGTCATGCATGTTTGTTAATAACTCAATTATGTATTATTCATTTTTTAATGTTTTATACCGGAACTTTTTAAAACGCTTATACATGAAAATTTATTGTGCGCAAGAGTGCGCCATTTCATTATATTCTGTTAATAAATAGTGACGGAATTATATATTTTGAAATGTGTTACGCAGTCCACACAACTAAATTGAGAATTATTTTTGTCATGCATGTTTGTTAATAACTCAATTATGTATTATTCATTTTTTAATGTTTTATACCGGAACTTTTTAAAACCGTTATACATGTGAAATTTATTGTGCGCAACAGTGCGCCATTTCATTATATTCTGTTAATAAATAGTGACGGAATGACATATTTTGAAATGTGTAACGCAGTTCACACAACAAAGTTGGGAATTATTTTTGTCATGCATGTTTGTTAATAACTCAATTATGTATTATTCATTTGGTAATGTTTTATACCGGAACTTTTTAAAACCCTTATACATGTGAAATTTATTGTGCGCAACAGTGCGCCATTTCATTATATTCTGTTAATAAATAGTGAAGGAATGACATATTTTGAAATGTGTTACGCGGTCCACACAACTAAGTTGAGAATTATTTTTGTCATGCATGTTTGTTAATAACTCAATTATGTATTATTCATTTTTTAATGTTTTATACCGGAACTTTTTAAAACCCTTATACATGTGAAATTTTTGTGCGCAACGGTTATATTATATATTATATTCTATATTATACATTATATTCTGTCAATAAATAGTGAAGGAATGACATGTTTTGAAATGTGTTACGCAGTCCACACA
>NW_024035558.1:0-3559 GCF_002237135.1 Teleopsis dalmanni | reverse complement strand
GATTACGTCGAAGTCCGTAAAAATTTACGTATTGAATCATTTATTTCGATGGCGCTGGAGTTTGCACTGACTTTTTGTCATAAAATTGCATAAATTTGCAGTTTCTTCTTTCCATTATGAGTATTTGTTGTGGATCGAAAATGTATTCCGCATTTCTAGCTAGGTAAATATTAATAAGTCCTTGGTAGCTCCTATTGGTTAGAAAATAAACATATTATTACTATGGAGAAGCGTTTGAAATTATTGAAAAACTGTTTTCTCAACGAGCTGAAAAGTAGAAAATTGGTTGGAACTTATTGTTAAAAGGTACATTTTTGAATAACACATAATTAATAATAATTAATATATAATAATATATTATTGATATTAATTAATTATATTAATATTAATAACACATATTTTATACTATAGTGCTCGTTTGTCTGTAATATAACAGGAATCGGCGTTTCTAGTTTCCAAGTATGAATTCAGATGAAGCTACGTTCTAGTCCTTCAATATTACGAGAGTAACTTAATTTGCATGAGAATATTGGGACAATGATTTAATAATTTAAAATATTAATTTTTTTGGTTGTTTTTTTTAGTACGGTTAGCTGAACACAATTTTCCTTATATTATTGTTTGTTTTTTTGCAATTTAATTTTTTAGTGCTGCTAAAGTACTAAATACTATAAGTTTTTTATTTAATTTCTATTTTTAGGACGGTTAATTGGTGTTACGACTATTGTTTGTTTTAATATATATATTTCGTTGAGCACTGAGTGCATGCATGTTTGCAGTGAGAGGGCTTACTTGACATGAATGAAATCAAAATTATTTTAATATTATTAATAGTCTTTTTTCACTTGTATTTTACGAAAAATAATAAAATTCTCAAGTGAGTGATGACAGGGCTGTAATGAGGGCTGTTTTACACTGTCTTGATTAATGTATCAAATGTTATTAACGATATTTTGATATGTGGGTCGTATTAATAAACTTAAGTGTTGAAATCAATTACATTATTGCCTTGTTTGAGTTAAATAATATATATTTAAGTTGATTTTAGCTATCTAAGTGCAAAAAACATATAAGCAATATTAAATCAAGAAGAGATAGTCTGTGCCGCTGTAAATTTCATTGATGTTATATATTAATATAAAATTTCTCATAACTTTTAAATAAATAACAAATGTTTTAAATGAAATTTAATTTCCGTTAAATTTATAGAATTCAAGTTGGGTTGAATTTTTATACTGATATGTTCCAGAATTGCACTTGATTTCAATTTGGTTTCCTTCAAATATTTACATTGCTTATAAAATATGAATATTCAGTAACTTATGAAATAGCACATAATTCTGTAGATGAATACAGATAAATTATACAGATTTGAGTTTAAGTGCAACATACATTTTGTTACAGATGCAACATAAACCATAAAATATTGCTTAAATCAAGAGATTTGGGGAATATGAATGAATGCCGGAAATGATTGAATACCGAAGAAGATATAATAAAAATTTTTCCAACCATTTTTGGAATATTATTGTTTCAAAAAGTCAAACTAAAGTGAAGATAAGTGGACATTTTTCACAGAGTAACTTCGAGTAAATGTACAATATTTGATTTAAAATATTACAGAAATATTCTGGAATAAAAAAATTTTATATTTAAATAACATTTTGATTAAATGTAATCCGTACACGTCTGACTGATTGATTTGTGGTTCTTCATTTGCTTAATGAAAATATGAATATTTAAATTTCAATAAATTTAAATATATATTTTTAAGCACTTCATCAGTAACCAAACAAGTCAAAGTTTTATAAAACATTTCAAGAAAAAATAGTAAAATTTATTTGTTTGTATTTGTGGAATGTACATAGATACTTGATATATAAAAATATATTAAAGCAGATACAAATAAAATATGTTTAAAACCCTTGATAAATATTTAATACTATTATAAAATTTATTTGTTTATTTATTTGTAAGATAACACTACACTTAATTTTAAAGTTAAATAACAATAAAAAACTGCACTATTAGATCCTTCGCTCTATATTATAAAATATTTGATATATTGGTATAAAAAGAAAAGTGTATTAAAATAATTAATAAAGCACAAAGTACATATAGTTGATATATGTATATTTTACTCGTTTTTTATATATGTATAAGATTACTTTCTTGCATACATATAACTCAGTAATGTACCAATCTTGTTCATAGACTAAGTTGAAAAAGATCAAACTTTCAATAGCGATCGCTACATGTTCTAACTAGTATGATTGAAATATGAAAAAGAAAAAAAGTCTTCTTTTCCTAAGACAATGCGACGAGCTACAAGTTGTTGGCTACCAAATTGTTAAAATTACTCTAATTACACTTCGAATTGATTTTACATCCATCATTTTTGCCAGATTTCGCCATTTATCAGAAAACCTCAAAAAAATGCCGCAGGAGAAGTGATTTGGTTCCGATTAAAAAGTCATAATTGTAATTATGACTGTAATCGGAACTAGTCCGTTCAACATTTCCTAATCCAGTTTTCTGTCCTAGTTCTATATTTCCCAGAAACTGCGGGAAATGCCTTGGTTACTGAGGTATATTTTTAAGCCAAAAATGCTTTTTCAAAAAGTGAGGTATCGAAAGGTTAGAGAAGTGTTGAAATGACTGTATTTCTCATGAGAGAGACGACGTTGGTGAATGAAAAAGAAAGTTGTAATTTTAATAATTGTGCTAGGGCTTATCTTCTTTTCTTTACGTTGTTTCTCAATTAAGATCAGAATATGAAAACTAAGGCACTTGTTCAAAGATGAAAAAAAAATTAGAAGAAATAGCGAATGATTAAAGTAGACGATGTAGTTAGTCTAGTTTGAATTACTCACTTTTCTTAATGAATCTAATATGATCGAGTAGAAAGAGAACTTTGTTTCAATTTATGAAATCATAACCCAACAATTTTCTTTTAGTTTCTGTGAATTCTGCACAATAACAGACAAAGAACTGTGTATTGTTCACATCCTCCCGTCGTGATTGACATGGCATTTTTGTGATAGTACTACTGTGTATCGTAAGGCCCTATGTTCCAATGCAGGACATAGGAATTGATGATGATGATGATGATAATTGGTGTATTTTATGTTATGTACTCTGATGATCACGAATAGTACTCTAAGCTCATTTTATATTTATTGCATAAGAAATTTCACCAGTGTATCATCAGAGTTTTTACAACATTTTCATTTCTGAACAGTTTATTTTTCGGATATAGTCCACGAACTCATTGACTCAACTAAAGCATTCTGCAGCGGTAACGCCAATAATTAGCTCCGATCCTTTTGGTGTTTTAAAAGAGTCTTCCTAGAAGATGATGTTCCAATAATTTTCTACAAAATCAAGTACATTAGAAATATATTTCAAAATTGATTAAATATTTATTAGGTTGAAAATATTTGATTATGTTTAGATTATTTTGGAGTTGCAGTCTTGTGCACTAAAGTCATCAAAGCATCTAGTGTACAAAAATGTCTCCCTTGGAGAAGTTGCAATTCTTTCATTCAAGCAGAAGGGA
>NW_024035557.1:0-3562 GCF_002237135.1 Teleopsis dalmanni | reverse complement strand
AAACCATCGAATTTGTGACTTTAAGCAAGTTTCTAAAAACCCTTATAATTGGCATATTTTGACATATAAGATCGTAAAACCATCGAATTTGTGACTTAAGTGAGTTTCTCAAAACTCTTATATTTTGCATATTTTAACATGTACGATCGTAAAACCATCGAATTTGTG
Organism: Teleopsis dalmanni; assembly: GCF_002237135.1. Taxonomy (NCBI): domain Eukaryota; kingdom Metazoa; phylum Arthropoda; class Insecta; order Diptera; family Diopsidae; genus Teleopsis; species Teleopsis dalmanni. Next base: position 3,394 of record NW_024035557.1, on the reverse strand, counting down.
ACTTTAAGTGAATTTCTCAAAACTCTTATATTTTGCATATGTTACCATGTAAGATCGTAAAACCATCGAACTTGTGACTTTAAGTGAATTTCTCAAAACTCTTATATTTTGCATATTGTAACATGTAAGATCGTAAAACCATCGAATTTGTGACTTTAAGCAAGTTTCTAAAAACTCTTATATTTCGCATATTTTAACATGTACGATCGTAAAACCATCGAACGAATTTGTGACTTTAAGTGAGTTTCTGAAAACTCTTATATTTTGCATATTTTACCATGTAAGATCGTCAAACCATCGAACTTGTGACTTTAAGTGAATTTCTCAAAACTCTTATATTTTGCATATTGTAACATGTACGATCGTAAAACCATCGAATTTGTGACTTTCAGCAAGTTTCTGAAAACTCATATATTTCGCATATTTTAACATGTACGATCGTAAAACCATCGAATTTGTGACTTTAAGTGAGTTTCTCAAAACTCTTATATTTTGCATAAAAATGTAAGATCGTAAAACCATCGAATTTGTGACTTTAAGCAAGTTTCTAAAAACCCTTATAATTGGCATATTTTGACATGTAAGATCGTGAAACCATCGAATTTGTGACTTTAAGTGAGTTTCTCAAAACTCTTACATATTGCATATTTTAACATGTACGATCGTAAAACCATCGAATTTGTGACTTTTAGTGAATTTCTCAAAACTCTTATATACTGCATATTTTAACATGTAAGATCGTAAAACCATCGAATTTGTGACTTTAAGTGAGTTTCTCAAAACTCTTATATTTTGCATATTTTAACATGTACGATCGTAAAACCATCGAATTTGTGACTTTAAGTGAGTTTCTCAAAACTCTTATATTTTGCATATTTTAACATGTACGATCGTAAAACCATCGAATTTGTGATTTTCAGTAGGTTTCTCAAAACTCTTATATTTTGCATATTTTAACATGTGCGATCGTAAAACCATCAAATTTGTGATTTTCAATAAGTTTCTCAAAACTATTATATTTTGCATATTTTAACATGTACGATCGTAAAACCATCGAATTTCCGATTTTCAGTAAGTTTCTCAAAACTCTTATATTTTACATATTTTAACATGTACGATCGTAAAACCATCGAATTTGTGATTTTCAGTAAGTTTCTCAAAACTCTTATATTTCGCACATTTTAACATGTGCGATCGTAAAACCATCGAATTTGTAATTTTCAGTAAGTTTCTCAAAACTCTTTTATTTTGCATATTTTAACATGTGCGATCGTAAAACCATCGAATTTGTGATTTTCAGTAAGTTTCTCAAAACTCTTATATTTTGCATATATTAACATGTGCGATCGTAAAACCATCGAATTTGTGATTTTCAGTAAGTTTCTCAAAACTCTTATATTTTGCACATTTTAACAGTACGATCGTAAAACCATCGAATTTGTGATTTTCAATAAGTTTTTCAAAACTCTAATATTTTGCATATTTTAACATGTGCGATCGTAAAACTATCGAATTTGTGATTTTCAGTAAGTTTCTAAAAACTTATATTTTACACATTTTAACATATACGATCGTAAAACCATCGAATTTGTGATTTTCAATGAGTTTCTCAAAACTCTAATATTTTGCATATTTTAACATGTGCGATCGTAAAACCATCGAATTTGTGATTTTCAATAAGTTTCTCAAAACTCTAATATTTTGCATATTTTAACATATGCGATCGTAAAATCATCGAATTTGTGATTTTCAGTAAGTTTCTATAACTCTTATATTTTACACATTTTAACATTTACGATCGTGAAACCATCGAATTTGTGATTTTCAATAAGTTTCTCAAAACTCTAATATTTTGCATATTTTAACATGTACGATCGTGAAACCATCGAATTTGTGATTTTCAATAAGTTTCTCAAAACTCTAATATTTTGCATATTTTAACATGTGCGATCGTAAAACCATCGAATTTGTGATTCTCAGTAAGTTTCTAAAAACTTTTATATTTTACACATTTTAACATGTACGATCGTAAAACCATCGAATTTGTGATTTTCAATAAGTTTCTCAAAACTCTAATATTTTGCATATTTTAACATGTGCGATCGTAAAACCATCGAATTTGTGACTTTAAGAAAATTTCTCAAAACTCTTATATTTTGCACATTTTAACATGTACGCTCGTAAAACCATCGAATTTGTGACTTTAAGTGAGTTTCTCAAAACTCTTATATATTGCATATTTTAACATGTACGATCGTAAAACCATCGAATTTGTGACTTTAAGCGAGTTTCTCAAAACTCTTATATTTGGCATATTTTGACATGTAAGATCGTAAAACCATCGAATTTGTGAGTTTAAGTGAGTTTCCAAAACTCTTATATTTGGCATATTTTAACATGTAAGATCGTAAAACCATCGAATTTGGGACTTTAAGCAAGTTTCTAAAAACTCTTATATTTGGCATATTTTGACATGTAAGATCGTAAAACCATCGAATTTGTGACTTTAAGTGAGTTTCTCAAAACTATTGTATTTTGCATATTTTACCATGTAAGATCGTAAAACCATCGAATTTGTGACTTTAAGTGAGTTTCTCAAAACTCTTATATATTGCATATTTTAACATGTACGATCGTAAAACCATCGAATTTGTGACTTTAAGCGAGTTTCTCAAAACTCTTATATTTGGCATATTTTGACATGTAAGATCGTAAAACCATCGAATTTGTGAGTTTAAGTGAGTTTCCAAAACTCTTATATTTGGCATATTTTAACATGTAAGATCGTAAAACCATCGAATTTGGGACTTTAAGCAAGTTTCTAAAAACTCTTATATTTGGCATATTTTGACATGTAAGATCGTAAAACCATCGAATTTGGGACTTTAAGTGAGTTTCTCAAAAACTCTTATATTTGGCCATATTTTGACATGTAAAGATCGTAAAACCATCGAATTTGTGACTTTAAGTGAGTTTCTCAAAACTCTTATATATTGCATATTTTAACATGTACGATCGTAAAACCATCGAATTTGTGACTTTAAGCGAGTTTCTCAAAACTCTTATATTTGGCATATTTTGACATGTAAGATCGTAAAACCATCGAATTTGTGAGTTTAAGTGAGTTTCCAAAACTCTTATATTTGGCATATTTTAACATGTAAGATCGTAAAACCATCGAATTTGGGACTTTAAGCAAGTTTCTAAAAACTCTTATATTTGGCATATTTTGACATGTAAGATCGTAAAACCATCGAATTTGTGACTTTAAGTGAGTTTCTCAAAACTATTGTATTTTGCATATTTTACCATGTAAGATCGTAAAACCATCGAATTTGTGACTTTAAGTGAGTTTCTCAAAACTCTTATATTTTGCATATTTGACATGGTAGAT
>NW_024035556.1:0-3562 GCF_002237135.1 Teleopsis dalmanni | reverse complement strand
GGAGTCTGAGTCAAGTTTGCTGTAAACCAGACTAGAATACATAACTATAGGCATTATTAATTGCTTTACTAACGTACAACGAAGATTTATTGGACTATATTTAGCTGATAATTGTAAACATCTAAGTGATACAATTGATTTTCGAAAAACTTGATTTATGTGGTCACGGGCATTCAAGCTGGAGTTCAAGTAAAAACCTAAGCATTTTACTGATAATTTATAATCAATTGTAGTATTACCAATTAAAATTAAAGACAATTTCTCCAGTATAATTTTTCTTCTCGCAATAGGCAGAATATTTGTTTTATCTGTATTAAGCAGCATGTTGTTTACTTTTGCCCATGCATTAATTCTTTATAAGTCATCAGTAAGCTTACGAACACTGCCACCTAAAAAACCTACAGTACTAGAAAGATACATCTGAATATCATCTGCATATGCATGTAATTTGGAGTATTTACATATGCAGAAAACATCATTTATATATAATGAGAAAAGCAGTGGGCCGAGGATTGACCCTTGTGGAACACCAGTAGGCAACGATTTAAAATTCGAATATTTATTAGCAGAGAATACAGTCTGCGATCTCCCTGTTAAATAACTATATATAAATTTAGAGGCAGAGTACGAAAACAAAAAATAATTAGTTAATTTCTTACATAGTATGGAGTGATCAACACGATCAAATGCTTTAGAGAAGTTTAAAAGACATAAAACTGTAATCATATCATTATCATAGCTAGGTCGAACGTCTTCTAAAACTTTAAGCATGGCAGTAGAGCAGCTATGACTCTTTCTAAAGCCAGACTGTAATGGAGAGAGGAGTTGGAAACGCTCAAGATGAACATTAATTTGATTAGCCATTAAAAGCTCGCAAACTTTGGACAGTGATGGAAGAATACTAATAGGTCTGTAATCACAAGTCAACGAAGCGTTAGACTTCTTCGGTGTTGGAATAATTTTAGCCTTTTTCCACATGATGGGAAAGGTTGACGTTGTTATACAATGATTAATTATATGTGTAATAGGAGCTATTATGTACGGCAAAGTAAGCTTTAGAAATTTGAGAGGAAGGTTATCCAATCCAACGGCATTTGATTTTATATTCATCAAGCTTTTAAAGACTATTTCTTCACTAACACCTATAAAATTAAACCTCTCACTGGAAGTACATACATTAGAAATTGGGAATGTCGAAGAGATATTTTTACAATTTACATTAATACACGAAATGAAGTAATCATTTAGGTCATTTGGACTTAGTTCACAATGTGTTGTACTATCTTGCTTTAATCCCAAATGTTTAATGTTCCTCCAGATATTCTTTGTTGGCTGTGTAGTGTCAAGCTTAATATTATAAAACGCCGATTTAGCCATGCTTACTGCCTTCGCATCCAGTTATAGGTCGAAGGAAACTTTTTCCATACTGCATGCTTTTTGTTTCTGTAATTTATCTTTCTTTTAATCTGAGGGTTTAGCCAAGGACAGGAGAAACTTTTAATAGTAATAGTCCGCAGCGGAACAAATCGATAAAAAAATTGACAAAATATATTATTAAATTTATCTAACTTATCGTCAGAAGTTGAAACAAACCAGCAATCACTCCAATCAACAGTATTTAGTTCATCAAATAATCTGATAGTATCAATTGATTTAAAATCTCTGTAAGAAAAAGAGCTAGGACTAGATTTCCTGTTTGGGTTAAAATCCAATGTAGCAAACAATAAATCATGATCAGATATAAAAGAGATTTGCTCAAATAGTAAGACTTTATTAGGATCCGATACATCAACTATATCTAAAAGACTAGGTCGCACTCTGTTACAGTATCTAGTTGGTTCAGTTTCGTTAATGATACTTAGGCCCATCATGGCTAATAAGTCTTTTAGTTTCAGGACTTTACTACAATTCACTAAAAAGTCATACTTAAAATCACCAAGTACTGCGATAAAATCATATTTATGTACAACTGAGAGAAGCGAGTCGAATAATGGATCGCATGAGAATCGGTTATTTGGATTGTAGACACAGGAAACTAAAATTTTATTACTATGACAGCTAATAGATACACAAATAAATTCAATATCTGATTCATCCGAAGTACTTATTAACTGACTACTCAAATAAGATTTGCAATAAATTGCAACTCCACCTCCTTTTCTGTTTTTTCTATCATGGCGATATAAAACATAACCTTTTATAGAAAAAAATGAGCTACTGATCTCATTATCTAACCATGTTTCAGAAACGCAAATAATGTCAACACTGGAGTCTTCAAACACTGATTTTACATAATCAAGTTTAAGACCATTTAGGCTTCTAGCATTAAAATGAACTATATTGAAATTATTATATTGAGCACAAAGAATGTTTATTAAGGTTTCATGATCATTCATGATTGATAATTAATTTTATCTGCCTCAAATTTAAGTCTTCGTTGTAAAGTTTTACAGTTCATATCCCTGCAATCATGATCTGTAGAGATGTCCTTGAGATTACGTGTTTTTATCATCTTCACGCAGTTTATACATTTTACAATGCTGCTTACTCCATTTTCTTTACATACACTTGCTTTGTGATTGAAGTCCCAGCACTTAAAGCACCTCATTACATTAAAACTCTCATAAGCAAGGCATCTATCCCAACCCACATTAATTCTACGCTCTTTCATTATTTTAGCAAATGCAGTACTGTCTAATTCAACAATAGCATTAAAAATGATTTTGTTTTTGTATGATTCATATACCTTTAGCACTTTAATTGAGCGAAAAACAATCTCATTCTGATTTTTAATTGCATTTATAATTTTATCAGCATCTAATTTTTCAGACATTCCAGATATCATTATTTTAGGATTACGCATATCCGGTGTTGAAATAATATAACTGTCACTGAGTTTTTTTTCATTTCACTAGCTAAAATTTCTCTTTCTTTAGTAGTACCACATTTCACTGTTACTCCTCCATCGTGTGCACTCGTAAAACCATGAATTTTAACATTAAGATTAGATGGATTTATTTTTAGCTTTAATTCCTTTTTTGTTTCTTCACTTTGCTGTTTATTCTTTGGTTTAAGAGTGATTGGCACATTTTTATTTAAACCAGATTTCAACTTAGCAGCATAGGTAATAAAACTAGGCTGATCCTTGTTAATAGGTGTTTTATACATTTTCTCATCCTAGTTCTTTTACACTTTTTGTCATATCAGCTAATTTTGTTTCAAAGGAGCTGAATTTTTGTTCATAAACTTCTTGAATATTAATAAGCTTTTTTATTCTTTCACTATATCTAGCCTCAACAGCCTTTAACAAGGATTTTATTTCATTTTCATTAGTTTTAAGAGCCTCTTTGAATTCTGCTTTGTACGCTTTTAAGTACGATTGATTTTTTTCTACACTGCTTTGTATTTGTTTAATTGCAAAATCAGTATTGTGAATATACTGCACACCGTCCGCCGTGTCGCTCTTGATTTTATTATTATTATGTATGTATGTATGTATGTATATTTATTTTCATTTTAAATTTCATTTTTACAGTATGATGTATCTTAAATTAATATATAA
>NW_024035555.1:0-3562 GCF_002237135.1 Teleopsis dalmanni | reverse complement strand
AATAAATATTGATGAAGATTAAGAATTTTGCGTTTTATTTAAAATTTCCGGAAACTTTTCGGTCACAATGTATGTCACATATTTGTTTTTAATAACTTCAGTGTAAATAACAATTTTCAATCATTCAAAGTTTAAAAATTTCGATGTTTCTTAAATCACACCTTTTGCATTTTTTATAAACTCGTTCATATATTAAATTTACACATATGCATTACATAAACACCATTTTTTTTTTATTTGACTCTTAGGTTGAGCCCCCAAAGTTTGTAGGTTCTAGACCTTAAGTTTATTTTAATAGTTAATTTTAAACTAATTTTAATAGTTAATTTTAAACTAATTGTAATAGTTATTTTTAAACTAATTTTAACACGCACGCACGAATATGCTTCTTTCCTCTATGAGCTGCTCACTCTCACTACTTCTTTTTACTTCCACTCACACCTCAAAGCAACGGAGTTGCCCTGCGCTCTTTTCTTATGACAGCGACATAACTCTACTACTTTAAATTACTTTTGCGCCGCTGTCATACCTACTTTCCTACATATATATATATTGCATATATTTATAACATAATTACATACAGTCAGAGTCATAAGTCTACAAGCAGGCACTACAAAAAACTTTGAAAATATTTTCCAAAAAAATAAATTTATATTTTATTGTTTTTTTGCACAATGTTTTTGGGAAGTTTCGTTGCATTTCTGTAAAAAACAGCCGAGATAACGGTACTTTTGTCCTAAAGAGTAGCAAAACAAGCGATCAAAAGTCTACAAGCACTTAATATAAGACAAAGTTTTAGTGTAAAATTCCTGATTTTTTATGCAATTTAGTAACTAGTTGGGTAACCGTGATGCTTAAGAACTTGCACTAAACGGTTTTTCATCGAAACTACAAGATTACTGGTCACCTGAGTTGTTATGTTATTTCGCCCCATTCCTTTAGGATTATGTCTTTCAGATGCTGTTGGATCGAAATTTATCTTTTAAAAAATTCCCATAAATGTTCAATTGGATTTAAAATCGGTGATTGTGGAGGCATATTCAACAGTTTTGGAGCAACCAAAGACGCACAATTTATGCTGTATGTTTAGGATTATTGTCCTGTTGAAAATAAAATCGATCTGTTAGTCCCAATTTGTCAGCACTTGATCGCATATTACGCTTCAACATGTTTATATAAATATGTCTATCCATTATTGTTTTCACAAACACAAGACTGCCTGTACCATTAGCTGCCATACAACCCCAGAGCATCACTGCACAACCTCCATGCTTTACAGTTGGGAAAAGATTTTGTTTAGTGAATGCTTCACCTCGCTTACGCCATACTAATTTACGTCCTTGAATGCCAAAAATACAGAACTTGGATTTATCGGAGAAAAGCACATTGTTCCAATACTCCTTAGGCATATTTACATATTTATTGGCAAAAGCAATGCGATTCTTTCGATTAATTAAAGATATGTAAGGTTTTCTTTGTGCTACTCTACCATGAAAACCGCCCCGCCTTAAAATTCTGCGTACAGTAACCACAGAAATATTTTTTGAAAAGCTTTCCTATATATTACGTACAATTTCCTTCGCCGTCAAACGTGGATTTTTCGTTACCGAATTTAATATTAAGCTGCTTTCACGGTGTGAAAGCAGTCGGTGGGCGACCAGAACGTGGATTCCGGTAGTTTTCCAATTTTTGATCACGGTATTTACCGTACAGTTCGATCTTTCAAACAAATGTCCAATTTCCCGGTTCGACTTCCCTTCCTCCCAAAATTTTATGATGATTTTTCTTTCCACGACGCTTAATTCTTTCCGGTGAGACACCATTGCCAGTTTGTAGTAAATATTTTAAGCAGAATACAATTTTTTGCCGTTTTATAATTAATTACCACAAACACAATAAGGCGCAATCCAAATTTTTACAAATTAATATTGAACTCGTAAATTTAGTTATATAGTTATATATTATAGTTATATAGTTATATACTTGTAATTCACCTTTTTCTTTTTTTCTTTTTTGTTTGTTTTGATTAAAGCCTAAATATAGAGTCATTATAATATAAATTGGTTTTTTTTCGTTGTTCTTTTTTAAGGTCAAGAAATATAGATGACAGTTGGATGTAATTAAGGAGCTGTAAGTAATTTAGTAGGACCTTTTACTTCAGCTCAATGGTAACTACGGTAGGGTAGTGAGGGTGAGTAGGTCTACACTGACAGGCATGGACAGAGACAGTACGGAGTGGCACTGGTAGACACAGTTTTATTCTTAGATAGGTTTTTTGATACATTTTTTTTTTTATTTTTATTTTTCTTATTTCACTTTTTATTTACTTTGATCACCATTATTGCATTTTTTTTTCGTTAAATAATACACTCTGGTATGATTGTTTTTCTTTGTTACGATTCGATAGTGTTATAGCGGAGTTAATAATTCACCCCTTTTCTGACCAGACCTTTACTCCGTTTACAACATATTCAAAGATGTTGAACGTAACACCGATTCAGCCATTAATGAAGGAAATTTTATAAAAAGAAAAACATAGTTTTTAAATGCCTTAACAAAAGATGGTTATGCCGGCATAAGTTGTAGTGTAAAGATTTACTTTATTGGAATAAGAACGCTTGGTTATGATCGCAACTAAAAAGTGGAAATCGTCATGGAAATATATTTCAATAACGAAAGTAAATAAATTTGAGCGAGTTAACCAATCCCTCCTCAGAGATGAAAGATAGTTCTTTCGATTACATCCTGATCATTTGTTCGAAAATGTTTTCGACGACTGACCCATATTTGAAAAGATCGGTCTCGATGATGAATAGATCCATTTTCAACTAGAAAGAAGCAACACTAGCACATTGAAGCATTATGCAAAAATTTGTACTGAATCATTCTTACCAGAAATCTTTTTAAAAAGAATTTGAAATAAGAGTCTTGAAGCGTTCTTTAAAATATAAACAAACATTTTTAATAATATGTAATAGTGCATGATATTGATGAATAAAACAAAAAAAACATGATAATATTCAGTCTTTATCCTTTTCTTTCGAAAAACAAGTTTATGATTTCTTTACTCCTTGCAAATTTTGCTAATCAATTTCTGTTTGCATAATATATGTGTGATTCTATTATATGTGTGATTATTTGGCACGAGCGTTGCTACTTTTAGTAGTTGTGTAGTACTACGTTTAAAGATATTTTCAATTACTTTGTGTAAACACTATTAGACAGGATTCATTATATTAATTTATATAATATATTTTGCTTTTATACTTACTCGAGTTCACGATCTGCTTTGTACGAGTTTCGGTAGCGTAGACGCAAACTTTGATATATATCGCTGCTATAGTTTGCGGACTGATTATGTGACAGGGTTGCTGGAAGCAAGAGAGCCATTTCTGCAAATATTGAATTTTATTAGCATATCGTTAGCATATATTAAATAGTCATTGAAATATATTAATTATTTGCTTCGTATGCATAATTCTCAACGCCATTCTCATGACCTCAAACTCCTTATAATGTACCTCAGACTCAAACTATACAAACGTAAATCGCTTACAGAGAG
>NW_024035554.1:0-3563 GCF_002237135.1 Teleopsis dalmanni | reverse complement strand
GGATTCGATGCATTATAAATATAATATTATCCAGCCGGAGCATATTTTTTTCAACATACACTAACTATATACTATTTTCAAACGTAGGCATCTCGATTCGATTAGCACTTTATAATTTCAGCCGGAGGCTAACTATAATTTCAACCATAAAGTATATCTGTTATATCAACGTGGCATGGATTCGATGCATAATAATAATTTTCATAACACTTTTAAGCCGGAGCTATATAATTTCAAAACACAGTATCATATTTTCAACGTGGTATTGATTCGATGCATTATAATAATTTTCAGCCGGAGCTATGTAATTTCAAAGCACAGTATTATATTTTCAACGTTGCTTCGATTCAATGCATTATAAAAATTTTCAGCCGGAGCTATATAGTTTCAAAGCACAGTATTATATTTCCAAAGTGGCATGGATTCGATGCATTATAATAATTTTTAACCTGATCTATATAATTTCAAGGCACAATATTATGTTTTCAACGTGGCATCGATTCGATGAACTGTAACAATTTTTAGCCGGAGCTATATAATTTCAAAACACAGTATTATATTTTCAAGGTAGCGTGGATTCGATACACTATAATAATTTTCAGCCGGAGCTATATAATTTCAAAGCAATGTATAATATTTTCAACGTGGCATGAATTCGATGCACTTTAATAATTTTCAGCCGGAGCTATATAATCTCAAAACACAGTATTATATTTTCAACGTGGCATGGATTCGATGCACTATAATAATTTTTAACCTTAGCTATATAATTTCAAAGCACAGTATTATGTTTTCATCGTGGCATCGATTCGATGAACTTTAACAATTTTCAGCCGGAGCTATATAATTTCAAAACAAAGTATTATATTTTCAACGTGGCATGGATTCGATGCATTATAATAATTTTTAACCTGAGCTATATAATTTCAAGGCACAATATTATGTTTTCAACGTGGCATCGATTCGATGCATTATAAAAATTTTCAGCCGGAGCTATATAATTTCAAAACACAGTATTATATTTTCAAGGTAGCGTGGATTCGATGCACTATAATAATTTTCAGCCGGAGCTGTATAATTTCAAAGCAATGTATAATATTTTCCACGTGGCATGGATTCGATGCACTTTAATAATTTTCAGCCGGAGCTATATAATTTCAAAGCACAGTATTATATTTTCAACGTGACATAGATTCGATGCATTATAATAATTTTTAACCTGAGCTATATAATTTCAAAGCACAGTATTATGTTTTCAACGTGGCATCGATTCGATGAACTTTAATTTTCGCCGAGCTATATAATTTCAAAACACAGTATTATATTTTCAACGTGGCATGGATTCGATGCATTATAATAATTTTCAGCCGGAGCTATATAATTTCAGGTCACAGTATAATATTTTCAACGTAGCGTGGATTCGATGCATTCTACCAATTTTTAACCGGAGCTATATAATTTCAGGTCACAGTATAATATTTTCAACGTGGCATGGGTTCGATGCACTATAATAATTTTTAACCAGAGCTATATAATTTCAAAACACAGTATTTTATTTTCAACGTGGCATCGATTCGATGCATTATAAAAATTTTCAGCCGGAGCTATATAATTTCAAAACACAGTATTATATTTTCAACGTGGTATTGATTCGATGCATTATAATAATTTTCAGCCGGAGCTATGTAATTTCAAAACACAGTATTATATTTTGAACGTGGCATCGATTCGATGCATTATAATAATTTTCAGCCGGAGCTATATAATTTCAAAGCACAGTATTATATTTCAAAAGTGGCGCGAAATCGATGCACTATAATCATTTTCAGTCGGAGCTATATAATTTCAAAGCACAGTATTATATTTTCAACGTGGCATCGATTCGATGCACTATAATAATTTTTAACCGTAGCTATATAATTTCAAGGCACAGTATTATGTTTTCATCGTGGCATCGATTCGATGAACTTTAACAATTTTCAGCCGGAGCTATATAATTTCAAAACAAAGTATTATATTTTCAACGTGGCATGGATTCGATGCATTATAATAATTTTTAACCTGAGCTATATAATTTCAAAGCACAATATTATGTTTTCAACGTGGCATCGATTCGATGAACTGTAACAATTTTCAGCCGGAGCTATATAATTTCAAAACACAGTATTATATTTTCAAGGTAGCGTGGATTCGATGCACTATAATAATTTTCAGCCGGAGCTATATAATTTCAAAGCAATGTATAATATTTTCAACGTTTCATCGATTTGATGCACTTTAATAATTTTCAGCCGGAGCTATATAATTTCAAAACACAGTATTATATTTTCAACGTGACATAGATTCGATGCATTATAATAATTTTTAACCGGAGCTATATAATTTCAAAGCACAGTATTATGTTTTCAACGTGGCATCGATTCGATGAACTTTAACAATTTTCAGCCGGAGCTATATAATTTCAAAACACAGTATTATATTTTCAACGTGGCATGGATTCGATGCATTATAATAATTTTCAGCCGGAGCTATATAATTTCAGGTCACAGTATAATATTTTCAACGTAGCGTGGATTCGATGCACTCTACCAATTTTTAACCGGAGCTATATAATTGCAAAGCACAGTATAATATTTTCAACGTGGCATGGATTCGATGCACTATAATAATTTTTAACCAGAGCTATATAATTTCAAAACACAGTATTATATTTTCAACGTGGCATCGATTCGACGCATTATAAAAATTTTCAGCCGGAGCTATATAATTTCAAAACACAGTATTATATTTTCAACGTGGTATTGATTCGATGCATTATAATAATTTTCAGCCGGAGCTATGTAATTTCAAAGCACAGTATTATATTTTGAACGTGGCATCGATTCGATGCATTATAAAAATTTTCAGCCGGAGCTATATAGTTTCAAAGCACAGTATTATATTTCAAAAGTGGCGCGAAATCGATGCACTATAATCATTTTCAGTCGGAGCTATATAATTTCAAAGCACAGTATTATATTTTCAACGTGGCATGAATTCGATGCACTATAATAATTTTTAACCGTAGCTATATAATTTGAAAACACAGTATAATATTTTCAACGTAGCGTGGATTCGATGCACTCTACCAATTTTTAACCGGAGCTATATAATTGCAAAGCACAGTATAATATTTTCAACGTGGCATGGATTCGATGAACTTTAACAATTTTCAGCCGGAGCTATATAATTTCAAAACACAGTATTATATTTTCAACGTGGCATGGATTCGATGCATTATAATAATTTTCAGCCGGAGTTATATAATTTCAGGTCACAGTATAATATTTTCAACGTCTACTAATTTTTAACCGGAGCTATATAATTCACAAACACAGTATTATATTTTCAACGTGGCATCGATTCGATGCACTATAATAAATTTCAGCCGGAGCTATATAGTTTCAAAGCACAGTATAATATTTTCGACGTGGCATGGATTCGATGCACTATAATAATTTTTAACCGGAGCTATATAATTTCAAAGCACAGTATTATGTTTTCAACGTGGCATCGATTCGATG
>NW_024035553.1:0-3563 GCF_002237135.1 Teleopsis dalmanni | reverse complement strand
AAAGTTGTTAAATAGAGAAAGAAGAAATAACAGAAACTGAACCGTTTGCTTGCAGTGAGAGAGCAGAGCAAATGATTTTTGATCAAATTCACATACGAATAAGAGTAAAATGACAAGTGCAAAAAACTGCCGCGCAAAATTTATTTGCATAAAATATTTTTTGTTATATATTTGTTAAGGGGCAAACATATATTATAAGCTTATATATATTTAGTTTATTATAATTGTTTAAAAAAAATTTGTAATATAAATTACAATTTTTTTATAAATTAATTTATTAGCGAATATATTGTTTTTCGCCCTTTCTCTATTCCTTCTCTCGTAGTCAGACAACTCTCGCATACACACATCCATTTTCGTTTGGCGCTTCTTGAAATGAAGCAAAGTAAATTTCCAAAGCGAGAATTGAGATTAATATGTCCTCAAGTTTTCCTTTGATTGCAATGCATTCTTCTGTGAAGATTCGGCTAACTTGTTTGCTTTCCTCTAAAAAGTATAATAAAATATTTGAATACGTTTTAAATCTGTAAAATTAAATTTAAGCTAAAATTATTTATTTAGTACCACGAGTTCTACGGCTGGCAAATAATTTCTTCATCACAAACGATACAGAAATAGTTTTAATAAGACACTACTGAAGAGAATACTATTTTCGTACTAAACAAATTTATGTATTCAATCTAACATCAAGTAAAAAATTTACACTTAAATTTAATTGAAATTAAGATCGTATGACAGTTATTTGATAAAATGTTTTTATAATTGGTGAATATACCCCCGCCTACGAAAAAAATAAAAATAAACTAATTTAATTAAATTAATTTACCTTCAGCTCTAGCGCGTTTTTCAAATTCGTCAAATAAACGATTTACTTCATCCATTTCACGGCGTAAACGTCTTAATTGTGGATCATTTGGATCACCCTCACTTAAAAGTTTATCTGCGTCATCATTGAGTGCATGCCGTATCGCTGTACCCTGTTCTGGACCCATTGCAAGAAATTGGTCAAAGTCCCATCCTTTGACAACACGAATTGTAGCAAAAATCATATTTTGACGTAGACGTAAATGTTTTTTTTGCCATAAGCTCACAAAACGATCGAATAACCGTTTAAGTCGTTCAGCAGCATCAATTGCCTCTTGGTCAGGAGGAGGCATTAATAAGCAAGCACTAGGAATTGAACCCTCTTGTCCTATTGAATTACGAATTCTCCATTTAACTCGACTAGAGTTATCGAGCAAGATACAAGTTTCTCCCTTTTCAATTTGTAGTTGACCTTGCTGCTTATAAGCACATATTGCTTGTACAGAGCATTGATTATTTACCGGTTGTCGTCTTTTATATATTGGAACAATTGTTTGAGCCCGATGGGTCAAATTAGCAACAGTTTCACTAAAAGCATTCAATTCTTCACGTAAATCCTGCATACCACGTAATAAAGCTTCACCTTGATCAAGACCAAAATCCGATTGAGAATATTTGCTATTTAAAATGTCATCACGCTTCACGAGTCATTGCTCGGCATCTTTTATTTCAGCAAAAAATTGATGATATTCGGTAGCATGCTTTAAGTGGACTTCAAGACACAGTGTCAACTGAAGCAGCCAAGCCCATTGTTGTTGTAGTACGGCAACCCTCTCAGAGTCCCGGTACAGTTGCTGACAGAAGTCAAAATCAAACCAAGCGAAACAGACTTCGTAAAGTTACTGTGCAGAAACTTAGGTAATGTACGAACTCAACCTGGACTGCGACACGGTCAACAACCAGTCTTAGTACCCAGCGAGCTGTCAGAGAGCAAGTATGTATTCCTACGCATCGATCGCGTTCCGACACCCTTAGAACAACTTTACGAGGGCCCTTATTAGATTATTTATTATTATGAAATTTAAATCAATAAAACAAATCCATAAAGAAAATGTGTGAATTTTATGTTAAATTGAGTGTCAAATTTGATCAAGTGAATATTTTTTTATACAATATTAAATTTAACCGACACGAGCATCACTCAATATGGTAAATGCAACAAAAATTTTTTAAATCGTGAATAACAGTAAATAGCAATGCAAAAAATTTACAATATTTTTTGAATGTTACAACAAAACTTTATAGACAATGTACGGTAATTACGCGTACTCGTTCTCGTATTCGTACAACAGAAATTATTTTCAAATAATTCCTTATGCAAATCATGCAAAATTGTTATATTATTCTGTTTAATCAATTATTATTATTTAGACATATTGAATTAATTGCTGCAAGTTAATTGCTACACTCATTAAATTTGATGAATGTTACCAATATATGAATGAGCTACAATTCAGTTTGAGCAATGAAGCGTAAACGAAACATTGGACCACTATTTTTAAACAGCAAAAAACACAAGTGCAAAAAAAGATTTAATGAAATAAGTGTTATTTAACACTTACTTTGTGCTCAATGGTCGTTTGTAGATTCTTATCCAAATGCACCTTTATAATTTGGGTGCCATCCAATTTGCCACAAATACATTTGCCTACGATCTCTGCTGGAAACACTAAATCTTCTAAAGCAAAATACACAGCAGTTAAACTACGCGAACGGATTATTGCACCGTCTTGTTTTTACGAAAACTTTGTAGTTTCTCGTTCTCTATCTAAGTCTTTACGGTGCTGATATAAGTCTTCCTCTTCAAGTGGTCCTTGCAAACCCTTATGAAATATTTTTCTCATCCCCCAGAAACTCCATCTCGAAAATATATTAGCGGTTGAGTATGGATTCTTTGGGCGTTCAATTTTTCTTCTAGTCCGATTCATGTTAAATTTCTTTATTTACAGTTACGTTTGATTATGATAAACCAAAAATGTAGTAATAAATTCGAAGTTCAAGAAATGAAGATAACCGACACGAGCACCACTCAATATGGTAAATGCAACAAAAATTTTTTAAATCGTGAATAACAGTAAATAGCAATGCAAAAAATTTACAACACTTTTTCAATGTTACAACAAAACTTTATAGACAATGTACGATAATCACGCGTACTCGTTCTCGTATTCGTACAACAGAAATTATTTTCAAATAATTCCTTATGCAAATCATGCAAAATTGTTATATTATTCTGTTTAATGAATTATTATTATTTAGACATATTGAATTAATTGCTGCAAGTTAATTGCTAGACTCATTAAATTTGATGAATGTTACCAATATATGAATGAGCTACAATTCAGTTTGAGCAATGAAGCGTAAACGAAACATTGGACCACTAATTTTAAACAGCAAAAACCACAAGTGCAAAAAAAAGATTTAATGAAATAAGTGTTATTTAACACTTACTTTGTGCTCAATGGTCGTTTGTAGATTCTTATCCAAATGCACCTTTATAATTTGGGTGCCATCCAATTTGCCACAAATACATTTGCCTACGATCTCTGCTGGAAACACTAAATCTTCTAAAATAAAATACACAGCAGTTAAACTACGCGAACGGATTATTGCACCGTCTTGTTTTTACGAAAACTTTGTAGTTACTCGTTCACTATCTAAGTCTTTACGGGGCTGATATAAGTCTTTCTCTTCAAGTG